>NC_061831.1:31264130-31289130 GCF_019202785.1 Penaeus chinensis
AATTTTATATATAGAGATCATTATTTTTGTTATTATCATTATCCTTATTATCACTATTAATGTTATATATGATTACTGTTTTTGTCATTTTTATGTTGTTGTTACCGTTATAATACATATAAAAAAATATATTAGAAAAAAATCTTCGTTGTCTTTTCTAGCCCTTCCTTAATAGACAACTTTACCCTCAAAGGAGACAACACCTTGGTAAATAATCGATCTATTAACGTCATGGAAATTCTATTGATACAAAAAGTGATGATTCACCATCATGTTCTCTGGGGAGCTAACGCCGGCAGGGGCGTATAGTTGCATCAACCCTTGGTTTCTACCTACGAAGGTCCATTGCGAGACGCCAGGCAGGGGCCCAGTCTATCTCTAGTACTTCACGACAGTTTGATCGATCTGCTCAAGCCACGACTTCCTAGGTCGTACCACAGGCCTCCCCAAACCAGGGTTCGTTGTCTCGAACTGAGACAACCTGGTGAGTAGGATTATCCTGTGGGAAACGATCTAGGCGGTCGTAAAGCCTGAGTTGGCGATCGCGGATTGGGCAGGTAACAGGCCCTGTACCAGTCTCCCGATGCAACCGTTAAATATATGTTCCCACTAACTGCCCCCCTTGATCCGGTGCAAGGACCTGTTACAAAAGGCATCAAAACGAGATTCCAAAGTACAAGATAGCGTCCAGGTTTCAGTAAAACAGTATAGTAAAATTAGCAGGATCAGGGTCTTGAAGACATGTAGCTTGGTTCTTCTGCACAGGTACCAGCATTTCCAAATACTCTTGTTATGAGATTTCATGACCCCTCCTGCCAGGCCAATCCGTCTACTGATTTCCTGGCTTGACAGCCTGGAGTCATGAACTGCAGTATCGAGGTATATAAAGCGTTCTGTGACCTCGATGTTCTCACCACAAGTACAAACCAACTGTCCAGGATCTCCTACTACTCTTGGTCTCGGTCCACTAGCCCCTGGGGCTAGAGGTAAATGTATCAAGAGCTGCCACTAGGGTTTCCAGATAGTTAGAAAGAATAACATCAGCAAAGTCAAGGTCTGAACCTTGATATTGCCCAGAGTTGTACCACAGTGACTTTGGACAGTAGCTCTACCCAGTATTCAGATCATGCAAGTGTTGAAAAGTGTTGGTGCAAGAACACAGCCTTGCCTCACTCCTGAACTAACAGGGAAGAAGCTCCACCCAATAATCCTTGTTGGAATTAGTCTCAGGATCTCGCAGTGATTCGCGATGCATCGTATCAAATGCCTTCTTTGAGGTCGATGTAAGCTGCAAGCAGCCCACGCCCGAACTCACATCGGCGCTCTACAATGACTCAAAACGCCAGGATACTGTCTATTGTGGACTTACCAGGAGTGAATTCAGATTGCACCGGCCTCTGGTGCCTCAGCATTATTTATTTTACTTACTGTGATTTTAACGTTCTGTTAATATTCCTAATGTTACTTTTTAGTAGATTTTTTTTCACCTGGTTGCCTGATCTTTTTACTGTTGTCTAATGTTAATTTACCCTATAGTTTAATAATGTATTTTTAATTAATTATACTTTTATTCTGCTTAAATAACTGTTGCCGCAGTGACGTGGCCCACCCGTGTATATAAACCCTGGAAAATACCCCCCCCCCCCCCATGCCAGTTAGGATATTGCTGGACGTGGGCATTTAAGTTAACCCAAGGCTTACAAAGATATCCCATTCCTTTTATAAGTTTAAGTAAATTTTATGTATCCGTTCCATCAGAACGAGCTTTTATTTTTTTTTTTATCATATTTATATTCTAATTTACCCGTGGTGCTTTGATTTTTCTTTCTTTTTATTCATGAGGTCAAGAACAGCATACCCAGACCCATTTTCTTAAAGGATGTGTACCTGGGACATGGGACAGTGTCTCAACACAGGGGAAGTGAACGGGCCCCCCTCCTTCATTCTTTCGGTTCCAAAAGCCCCTTAGGTGGATGACATTTCGGGCTTCCCCTCGACAGAAAGCCTTACAGGGCGCCCAAAAAAAAATTAGGTGGCAGCGGTGGGATCTGGTTGTGTATGAGCTTTCTTGCTCGCATTCTTGACTTCTCCAGCAACTAAATTTTCAGTTAGGCTAGCTAGAATTTGTAGCATTGGAGAGCCGCATTTATATTATATGAATAGTACAGGAAATTTTGAGCAGGGCATGTGCCTGAAGCTCGCAGCTAGACTTTGCACCTGTGGCTCTGACAAGAATAGGGACCCTATTTTCTACTCCTCCACAATTTGTTGTATAAATTTCCTTTCTCCATAAAAATTACATGTATTCAGTTTGCCTTTGCCCTCGCCCTCATTGCTTCCCTTTTAGCCTTTGCCTTTCCCCTCGCCCTCTGTGCTTCCCTCTTTGCCTTTGCCCTCGCCCTCTATGCTTCCCTCTTTACCTTCAATTATTCCCACTTGATTCTTGATTGTGGAGACTGTACGGCAGGTTGTACACTCTGCATTGTGTATGTGCCCTAAATTAGTGCAATATTGTGCTAGTATAAACTTTAAATGTAAACCATTTGCTGCTTAGGTATTGAGAAGTTTGCCAGGAGCTTTGTAAGATTGTAAACTTTAAGTTTTCAATTAGATGGTCCATATCGGATTTGTATTACAAGTAAAATTGGTAATTGTTAGGCTGCTTCAGTGATTATTGTTGAGAATCTATTGTTTTCATGGCTTAGATTATGGATAGTGTTGTCGTGAACTAATGCATCTCGTTAGTGCTGCATTAGCGATTTTTGTGGACTGAGCTAAAAAGTAAACTTGCGAGTGCCTCATTGAACAGTGATTAACGGCTGTGGCATTAACATGCCTACGAGAGGAAAGACGCAGAAAAGTGACTTGACTAGCCGACCCACTACTACGAGTCAATCTACTGACAGTCTTCCCCTGATAGTACAGGGTTCTGACAGATTAGTTCGTGAGTCGGTTGCTGCAATGGAGGGCGAGATGGCTATGATAGAGGAATTTTATCAAAGGATGCTCGCTAGAATAGATGGGCTAGCAAGGAAAACAGATGAGGAGGCTCGAACAATTAGTCATAGGCTGGATAGGCTAGAAGAGAGGTTGCATTTGGGTCAGGGATCGGAGGATGCTGCAGCACAAACCAGTGGGTTCGAGGCTTTTCGAATGTTGTCCTATTGAAAGAACGGCACCACAGGTTGCTACCGTGGCACTTGAAGTGGCAGAAAGGCCCCCGATGACCACAATAACAGAAGGATTCACAAGAGCGGTTCTCTTAGAGTGGGAGAGGACACTTACCCAGAAAGAGAAGGAACTATAAAGGGAAAGGAATGCGTTCCAAAAGAACTCCAGGGGTGTAGCCTCGAGTCCAAGTTACCTTGATCTTGTCCATAATCGCCATGAATACCACAGGTGATATCTCCCAAATGCTTTCCAAGAGCCAACGAGGGTACCCAACCCTATGTCCGCACCGACTCTTTCTGAGCAACCTACTCAATATACAAGGGCTCCTGCTACAGTAACTCCTGTAGGGCCCATTCCTGCCAAGAGGCCACTACATCTCTCGAAACAATCCACCCACTATCATATGTAGCCGAGATAATGTCCCTCTCTTCAAAGGGGAGGTTTCAGCCTTTGACCTTCTTAAAAGGAACCAAGAAATAGAATCCTGGATCAGATCTATTGGAAATCTTGTCTGTCCTCCCATGGGAGAAGCCTTCATTGTCGTGGTAGGGCCGAAACCATCAAGCTTTGACCTCATCAGAGACTAGGACACCTTTAAACGGGAGCTGAGGCAAAAAGTCAGGGGGACATACACAGCTGCAGACTTTTATAAAGTCTTATATGACCACACCATGAGTGATGCGCAGGCCCCAATGGATTTTTATTTGCAAATAGAGTCCTCTGTACACCAAGGCTTTAGAGATCATCGGGAGGTTATTGGTAACCCAAATGAACTAATATGAAGGGTCTTCTTGTCTGGAGTGCCGGACTGACTGCGAGATTTTCTTGCATTGAAAGATGATTGCACATCCCAACAATTAGCAGAAACGGCACGAGTTTTGAATTCGAGGAATGGCATAATACATTGATTATTTAAAATTATCTGGCGCGTCAGCAACTAAGGTCATTAGCGGCGGACACCTTGTTAGACTGAAATATTAAAATATTTAAAATATTACAAATCTATCAATAATTGTCATAAATAACAATAAATATATTAATATTCGAAGCATAAATATTATGCTCTAAATGTCTAAAAACTATTGCATAAACATTATGCACAATTACATTTTATTGAAAATATTAGTTTACCTAAGGAAACTAATAAGACTTTCTATGTCACAGTCCTCCCCAATACATTTTTCAGTGTATATGGGGGAGACAAGTACCTTCCTCTTTGGTCTGCGAATGGTTGCACATCTTTCCATTACATTTGCGACCGTTAATGGCTCTTGGCATTCCTCACAGCGTGCTTCACTTTTAGCCATCATCGGCCAATGAGTCAGTCTTGTGTGCCCGATTCTCAGCTTTGTTATTACAACTTCTACTTGTCGGTTGGGGTTGATGCTGGTCAGCCAACTGCTAAGGTCATCTCTAATCTCTCTCAGTTTATTTCTAGAGGTATGCCTCCATTGTTCCCTCCATTTATCACGAAGAAAACTCCTGATGCTAGGTTTCAAGTCAATATGTGGGAGAGGAAAACGAGCATCACAGGGCTGAGTGGCAGCTGCCTTGACCTTCTGATCAGCTCGTTCATTCCCACTGATACCAACATGTGCTGGCACCTAACACAGAGTTATCTTTTTTCTTGCTGACATCAGTGCAAGCCAATCTTGAACCTCCCTCACCACTGGATGTGATGAGTTTAAGCTCTTGATTGCTTACAGGGCACTACGAGAGTCACAATTTATTACAACGGAATGGGTTGTGAGATCTCTAGTCATCTTGACTGCTGCAAGGATGGCATGTAACTCTGCAGTGAAAATCGAGGCTGATCGAGAAAGACTGACTGATGCAGTTGTTTTCTGCTTACTGCTGCAAAGCCCACACCATTTTCAGATTTCGAACCATCTGTATATATTGCATATGATCCTTGGTACTTAGAAGTGTATTGAAGAAATATCTCTCTGACTTCTGCTTCGGATCTCTCCCCTTTCCCGATTCCGACCAAATCCAGCTCGACTTGAGTAGTCCAAGGGGGGACTTGGGAAGTTCCAACTGCCAGAACCTTTGTGAGATTTAAATTAAGATCTTCCACAAGATTCCTCATTCTCCTACCATAGGATCGGCTATCTTCAAGGGGGTTGAAAACTGATCTGGATGTAGATCCCGGAATCCTTTGTAGTCTCGTGTAGTAGATCAGGTTCATGTAGTCTCGGTGTAATGAAAGAGGTGGTTCTCCGCTCTCAGCATACAGGGACTCCACAGGTGAAGACCTGAAAGCCCCTATACAGATTCTCAGAGCTCCATTATGAACCGAGTCCAACATCCGGAGAACATTGGGAGTTGCAGATGAATAAGCCTCACATCCATAGTCAAGTTTACTACGAATAAGTGCTCGGTAAAGCCGCAGAAGCCCATTGCACAACCTGATTTATTGCAGTCTGCATGTGTCTTTGCACATCCTGTAAGCTTCCTCCTGAACAATACAGTGTAAAGTCATCCATATACAGACTACATGAGACAGCACTTGGAACGACTTTTACAATGTCAATTATGGCAATGGCAAACAGGGTCACACTTTAGGCACTCCCTTGTGGGACCCCTTCCAGCTGATCTTCCAGGTTAGAGAAGCTGTTTCCCACCCTCATTCTAAGCTTCCTGTTAGCAAGGAAGCTTTGATTGAAGGTAGGCAATGCTCCTCTTAAACCAGTGTCATACAGCTTCATGAGTATGCCATCCTTCCAAGTAGTATCATAAGCCTTTTCAAGGTCAAAGAAGACTGCTAACATAAATCAGATGCAGCTGGCGAGAGAAATTGGTCTATAATTCCCTGGTATACAACCATCCTTGCAAGGTTTAGGGACAGGAATGATTATAGCTTCTTTCCATGTGGATGACACTGTGCCCTCCCTATAGATCATATTGAACAGATCCAACAGGAACGTTTGGGAACTCTCCGGTAAGTGAGATATCATTTGGTATGGAATATCATCACTTCCTGGGGTACTCTTATGGCAGAGCTGCAAAGCAGAGTCCATCTCCTTGCGTAAAAATGGCAAGTTGTATGGAAGTTCTGCTGCACTGCTACTGAACATGTTCAGCCCGAAGAGCGGAGAATCGGGCAGTGTAAGATGCTCCAGAGGAGATCTCTGCCTTGGATTTTGCCAGCTCATTTGCAACATTTGTTTTATCTGTCAGGATTCTATCATCTATTTTCAGAGCAGGTGGTGATATGGGTGTGCTCTTTCCAGCAATCTTACACACCTTGTCCCATACCCATGGTAAGGGGGTCCCAGAGTTAATTAAGGAGACGTACTGCCTCCATGATGTCCGCCTAGCCTCATTTAGCACTCGCCTGGCCTTGGCTCGGGTCTTTTTGTACTAGATCAAGGTTACATCCCTTGGGCGCTCCTTTCAACTGCCTTAATGCAGCTTTTCTTGCTCTGACAGCTTGCTGGCATTTATCAGACCACCATGGTACTGGAGTTCGACGGTACTGCCCGCTACTTCTGGGAATAGATGCTTCTGTTACAAGGTGAATTCGTGATGTGAAGTGATTAACAGCTTCTTGAACATACTCGAAATCATTCACAAATCTTTGCAATACTGCAGTTGATCTAAAAAGATTACAGTCTGCATGTTCAAGTCGCCATCTCTGCACTCCATTGGCTGGAACACCATTCACCTCCTCCAAAAGTATTGGATAGTGGTCAATTCCATGACCTCCCAAGTGAAATTCAAATGTGAATCAGGTGAACCAATTGACTGGTCAATATTGGAGAATGTCCAAATTTGAATTTGGAAATGTGTGGGTGCGTCACTATTCAGTAAAACTGCATCTACTCTTGAGAACAAGGACTCCAAGGCCCTTCCTCGAGTGTTGCACAAAGTGTCTCCCCAGAGGTGATGCCGACCATTGAAGTCTCCCAAGAGTAGAAATGGATGAGGCAACTGCCCAAGTAAATCTTCCAAATCATCTATGTTGAGATTATGTGGAGGGAGGTAGATGGATTCAACAGTGTAAGGTCGTGTCAAGCCTATTCTCACAGCCTTCACCTCCAGTGTCGTCTGCAGGTGGATGGCCTGGAAAGGAATATCCTGACGTACCTTCACTGCTACTCCTCCATGAGGTCCATTATCAAAGGTTACATAATGATCCTGAGAACATATTGCCACAACAGTCCTCTTTGAAGACCCTACAAGGGAATCTTTTGAAAACCTTTTATATCTACGGCAGAAGTCTCCTTAGACTTTAGACTTGGGGAAGGCTTGGTCCATTGTCATAGAACCACGATAGCCAATCTAGACTTCTCAGGAGACCATCACCTTGGAATAGATTTCTTGAGAAAGGCCAATTTTACACTACAGTCAGTCGCCTCTTCTTCAACAGGCACATTGATCTAGGAACGCTGCCGCTTTTCTGTCATATATACTAGCGTGAATCTCTCCACATAGCTTGTCTTAAGAGTAGAACAGATGCATCAATCCAAACGGTGCTCGCAGAAACTTCCCAGAATGAGGCAACGGGGCATCTTGCAAGGAAGACGTTCATTCCCTCACACTCTGTGACGTTCCTTGAGGGATGTGTATCACGTTTTGGCTCTAAGGATGGGGATGTCCTATTAATCGATACAGTCTCCAATTCCTTAACGTTGGCCTAGTCGGTGGTTACATTTGCATAAAGACGCTGCAATATCTGGGCCATAAACCCTTCATCACGACCCATGAAGCTAAGCTGCGGAACGAGACTTATGAAGGTGGCGCTGTTCAACACAATCTACAGTAGCAACCTTGAGTCTGAAGAATGGTTAGTGCCTGCAGCGGCGACGTAGAAGCTGAAAGGAAAGAAATGGTTGGTGTCCGCAGCGGCGACGTAGCTGAAAATAAAAAATGGTAAGTGCCCGCAGCGGTGATGTAGAAGCTGAAAGGAAAGAAAGGGTTAGTGCCCACTGCGGCGAGATACAGGTTCCTTTAAAACTTGAAGGAATAGTTAGCAGTGCCCACGGGAGCGACGTGGGGTATCTAAGGAGTATCTGCACCAGCTAGACTATTTTTATGATTACATGGAAGCCTTGGGTCTTGAACAGTCTTGTCAAGGGTTGACAGACATCCAGTCGAAGATTCCTCTACAGATTTAGAGTATGACTTTGAGATGAAGTGGGATTATTCAGATTTCCAGACATTAGAAGACATTAGTGAAGAGAGCGACCTAGATATTGAAAGTGCAATGTTATACCCCTCAATAGTTACTTTTTAGGCAGCAGAGATGCAAAGTATCCTGGAGACAGATGGTTTTGAAGCTCTATCCTTAGTTTATTTAACCAGTGAGGAAAGGTGTAAAATCTAGCAGTTACTTGGTCAACATAGAGAATTATTCGATGGTGGACAGGAAACCATTGGTCTCGCCCTGGGATTCATCACCAAATTAACACTGGTGATGCCAAACTAACATGCATCAGGCAATGGACACTACCTTATGCTACAAAGCAGACCATCCATCAGCAGTGCGACTCGATGTTACAAGCAGGTGTGATAGAGCCATCCACTAGCCCTTGGCTAAGCCCAACCGTCCTGGTAAAGAAAAGGGACAGCAGCCTGCGCTTTTGTGTCGATTACCGTGCCCTTACTACAGTAACGGTTAAGGATACCTATTCTCTTCCACGGGTAGATGCATATTTGATGAACTAGGGCCCATGGATACTTTCCCTACCCTCGATGCTAGAGCAGCTTACTGGGCAGTAGAGGTGGAGCCCACAGACCGTCCAAATACAGCTTTCTCTGACGGTTGCAGATTATTCCAGTTCTGCCACCTCCCGTTTGGTTTGTCCACTGCGCCGACCACATTCCAGCAGACCATGAATGTGCTGTTGGCCTCGGTATTAGGCAAGCATACTCTCTGCTACCTATATGGTATTGTGATTTATAGCAAGGGATTCTCTCAACACCTGAAAGATTTTCAGGAGACCTTAACTTTACTATCAGAAGCAGGGCTTAAATTAAATCAAGAAAGATGTACCTTTGCAACCAAAGGTAATTTCTATAATGAAACCTCTTAACATCAACCACCCTAACGGAAGCCGCCTTGCCGCGGTGGGGGGGGCTTGAGGTCCCAATGAGCTGGTGAGCTGGACCAGAGGGCTACCCATACTAAAGGGCCTATGAGAGGGGATGGTGCATCCACCACTGGTTTATTCCATCTTGGGCCAGGGAGAACTCTCCCACGTGTGTTTGCCATGCGTGGCGTCCCGTATTATAAGGAGACAGGAGTCCTGGAGGTTGAGCGATGCTGCATGCTGTGCCCTGCAGCTAGCAACACACATCTTTGGTCCTCTATTCTGGTAAGACGGGTGGCTCGATCAAGGCCCGGTCAAGTCAATCGGCTGGTCAAATATGGCTAGGGTCAAGCAGGCACTGTCCAGTAGGGTGTTTCAATAATTGTCGATTTTCTAAAATTTGCTCGAATCCCGGGGGCAAGTTAAGAAATAGGCGCCTATGAATTTTCTGATTTTGGAAATGTATTTTTTATTAAAATCAAAGAATATCTCGCATTCTCTGTTTTGAATTGAAAGTTTTGATAAAATTATGATTTAGACACCACTTCGAACGCCAAATAACGCCTCGTTTTCTGTTGTCGGCATAAGTATTTTATTTTTAAAATACCTCAATATTATACTTTTCTTTAATATTTTTGCATACAAAATATTTTTATTATAAATTAATATTATATAAAGTTCTGTAATTGCCATATGACTAATTTTTCAATTAGTAGGCTTGACTTCTCTTTACTTTGTGTTCTCTCCCACCGAATCGGGCTTGGGTCGCCGAGAGCATGCTTTGGCTCTCGGACTTCTCACTCCGCTTAAATGATTTGACGTAACATATTCTCTTCAACAAGAGGCTATAAAAGGAAAGAATTCTAGTAATGATTTTATTTGAAACATTATATATTGCATACAATATAATTTTCATTCTACTCCTTTGTTTACATTGCCATATCTCCGACTGCCGTTCTCTAGTTTCTGTCACAACAACAATTCTGTTTATGTCTTCACATTTTTTCATGTCTCCAATCAGTCTTTCACAGTTTTGATTATGGCCGGGTATTAATGAAGTTTTGGGTTTCCACATATCGATTTCATGCATATCATAGGCCAAGTATGCAAACTTCATAACTGTGGTCAGATGACGGAAAAAGGGCAAACAAAACACTCTCACAAAACACTTGTTGGGAAATGAAATCTTTCACACTCAGATTACACAGTTTTTCTGCAGTGAAATTGTGCTTCTCCTTATTTTTGAATAGGGCTGGTGTGTATGGCCATTTTTCACGAATTCCTCTTTTCAAGATCTTTGCAACTTCATCGACGTAATCATGATCAACAGCCAAGGGAAGAAGTGTACCATCTGCATTATACAGATGTCTGTTGATGGACGAGAAGTAGCTGCTAGGAAAGCCAAGTTCACAGCCAATCCTGGCATACCTCCTTGAAGTTTCAATAGCAGTTCTGA
Source organism: Penaeus chinensis (assembly GCF_019202785.1). Lineage (NCBI taxonomy): Eukaryota > Metazoa > Arthropoda > Malacostraca > Decapoda > Penaeidae > Penaeus > Penaeus chinensis. The sequence goes on from NC_061831.1 coordinate 31,274,793, forward strand.
AAAGAGTCATTCCATTGCTGTTCACAGCAGAACGCCAGCACATGAAATTAACTTTTGCAAAATCAAAAATACTTCTGATTGTTCTTGGATTTTTTTTCAGTGCTTTCAGACACTTAATGGTGTTGTTCTTTATTCCAATCTTGGATTTATTGGGCAAATCACCATCACAAACTCCTTCCAGCTTGGTCAATATGGTGTCAATGGTCAGGCAGATGTGTAGGAGGGAACCAAAAAATCCCAGCCACCTGACACCAACTGGCACAAATCTCCTGGCGACTTCTTCTCCAGTGAAAGAAACTTTTGATATTAATCTACAGTATTGCTTCTGAATGTCAGTTGTATGTTGCATAATATCATCAACATCAGTAACAGGTTGAAAATCTGCAGGCCAGCTATAGCTGTTTGGGGAATCCACCCAAAAATCAAAGACGTCATCAAGTGCTCTCATATTAAAACATATTGTCTTAAGTGATGTGACACTTGCTGAGGCTTCCATTTCGCAATCTCGGGCTCCGAATACGTCTAGATTCAGACTATTTAGCGCTTCTTTTGCTATACACTCTTGCGAGTGTATGCGGCACATGACTATCAGTGGGGCTGAGTTTGTGATGTTTTGATACCACAAACAGGCGCCTCCCTTCCTTCCTGTTCCTGAATTGACGCTAGTAGTGTCGGAGACAAGAGCGATGACATCTGTGTGACTGACGGGAAGTGCTGCTAGTCGATCACCAAGTTCTTTCCCTGAAACGAAATACAGATCATTATTTTTGTCAAGAAAATAACAGAGGCATAAATTTATCAGAATCTCCATTAAAGACAAATAGATTTCGATAGTTACCTGTTGCGTGGCTTTATAACTTTAGTATTTCCAGTGGCATTGTCTTCACTGAATCATCTGAAGACAATGATGACATGAGAACAGCTTCCTTCGTTTCTTTTCCATCAAACTGAAGAACTAGAGTTTTACTCTCCTCATTTACCTAATCTAAATGTGTATCTCGCATGTTAACTGTCACCGATTTCATGTATCGGTGAATTGTTGTGTCAGAGGGGATTTGACTCAGTGGGATGCCTGTTGTCCTAACATAAGCAGCAAAGATCTCTTGAGCGGCTTCACACGAGACATTGTACCTAATTGCCGTTTTAGCCACTTCTGACCAGTCATATTTTTTGCATTTCACTAGTGGTGTTTTCATGTATTCCACAGTTTCCTCAGGAGTAGTGCCTGCAGTTGTAACTTCGAATTCCAGGTCGTCATAGCTCAACTCTAAATTTTCAAAAGACATTTCTACAATATCTTCACTGTTGCATATAAATGGGACTTCTGTATTGTTGGTCTGCTTCCGTTTCAGTCTGTTAAATTCCCGTCTTTGCGTCTGATAATCAACACTTCCGAGTGATCCATTGCTTCCTTGTACTTTTGCATCATACCAATCTATATCTTCCTTGAGGATTTCTCGGGGTTGTTTCTTTGCCTTGAATGACACAGTCACAGTTTTCGAGAATTTTGTCTTCAGTGTTATATATTTGATGGAGTCGTAGTACTCTTTCTTTATTTTCTTTATTTTTTCTTGCATATACCAAGGTGATATTGTCTTAATGCCGAATTTGCTATACAGCACAGCAATTTCCGCCTGCAACTTGGATAAAATCTGAGATTCCGTAATAGTCAAATTATTGCATGGCAAGCTATCTTTTGAGCATCCTTTTAGTGTATGGTTACCATGTCCTTTTAAGGCACAGTATCGAGCAAGAATGTCAGTGGTCTAGGTGGCAAAACATCAATGGTACCAAACTCTTTCAGTATAAGTGTATCGGCACTGCGCAAACCACCAAGTCGAAGTGCCATATTGCCACTGACGAGATCGTCACCACGATATAGGCGAGCGAGTAATGTGCATTATTAAGGTACCACAAGTTTATATGGAAGTGCATAGTGACTGGGAATCATCCCAGCGCCGGAAATGGTATTATACTTTAATAAAAAATTGCGAATAGTAGATATTTTTTATTTGTCTAATATTTTGCATGTCGTCATTTAAGCATAGTAGGCGCCTGTTTAGCAACTTGCTGAATGATTATGAAAAAGTCGGGGGGGGGTGAGGAAATGAAAATTTATAATTTGTATGATTTCTGCAAATTTATAAAGAACTTGCTCTCTCCCTCACGACCTTCGCAATCCCCCAGCCATTCCCTCTGGAACATAACATATTGTTACTCTGGAACCTTACCAGATTCCAAAGGGCAAGAATTGGAATCTTAATGGTTCCCGAGCTCCCAAACCAGGTAAGAAAGAGAAAAGTCCTCCTCAATCCATTAAGGAAATCTTACCTGGTAAATATGAAAGTGTACCATATAGTAAATTTCTAGTAGTGAAGACCATTGATGGTGTATCACTCATGGATCTTGATATTTTTGAAGTACATCGGAAGATAGTTGAGGTATGTCAACGTGATCCTCGCATCACCCCTCAGCGAGATTGTAGCCTGATAATTGAGGTTTCGTCACCAGACGAGAGTGACCGTCTGCGTGCAATATGCGACATTCCTGGGGCTCAAGTCTCATGTTCTCCTCACAAAACCCCTCAATCAGTGTAGGGGAATTGTTTTTTCCCAAGACCTGATGAGGTATTCTGAGGAGAAACTGTTAGAAGAACTAAAGAATTTTAATGTAGTGGCAGTTAAACGTTTTAATAAGAAAGTTGATGCTTTGGAACAGTCGACACCAGCTCTTCTTCTAACTTTTGAATCATTAGTCCTACTTGAATTGGTTAAATTGGCATGGTACTACCTCAAGGTAAACCCATATGTGCCCAACCCTATGCGGTGCTTCCACTGCCAGGGTTATGGTCATGGAGCCAACACATGCCGTTTTAAGGAAAATGGACAACCAAGGGTATGTGTGAAATGTGGTACAACAGGTCATCAAGGAGATGATAACTGTCCAGGTCCAATATGCTGTTACCTCTGCAAAGATGATCATGAAGCTTCTTCTAAGCAATGTAAAAGGTACAAGTTTGAAGCAGAAGTATTGGTAATAAGGAGCAAGGAGAAAGTTAGTTTTCAGAAGCAAAGGGACGTGCTCGTGTGCTGTTTGCACAGCCGGGTAAGTCCTTTGCCTCAGTTCTAGCCCATCCTCCTTCCCGCCATCACTTACCTTCCAATACTTCTAACACCTCACACACTGCCACTACCTTTAAACCTCAATCCGCAAATGCTGAAAGTGCCTCTGGTGAGTTGCACCAGAAACGAAGTAGGAGTGAGGGGTCCATTGAGGAAACTCCTCCCCAAGTAAGGTCTTTGAAGCCATCAGTTAAGGCTCCAGAGGCCTCAACAGTGACAGCTTCAGCTGCCACCACATCCACGGGGGCCTCTGCTGCTAGGCAGAATCCACCTGAAGGAAAGGCTCAGGTACGCCCTTTGCACAGGCAGAGGAATCCTGAGCCTGTTCAAAAGACTCTTCATAGAGTCGGGTATTTGGAGCCACCAGGCAGGGCTCCTGAGGCTACCACATCCACAGAATGCTCCTGAACCGAAGGCTCAGGTTCGTCCTTTGCCCAAGCAAAGAAATTCTGAGCCTGTCCAAAGGAAGCCTGTGGAAACTAGTTCCACAGTTAAACAACCCATCAAAAGGTACTCCCAAGATGCTGGAAAGGGACAGCCTAAACGTGTGGGGCGGGCCTTAACCCCAGGTGCTGCCAAACACCTTATGAAGTAGTTTGTCAACCTGAAGAACTGGATATCCTAATCCAATGGAATTGTCAGGGAATTCATGCAAAACGGGGAGAACTGCAACATCTGATAGCTTCATGCAATCAAGTTTGTGTATGCCTATAAGAGATTATGATCAGGGAAAATCGTCCAATTTCCCTGGGAGGATTCCAAGTTCAAGCCCATTATGGGACCTTTGATAATGGACCTCATGGAGGAGTAGCAGTGATGGTACTTCAGGATATTCCCTTCCAGGCCATCCACCTGCAGACAACACTGCAGGTAAAGGCTGTGAGAATAGGCTTGACACGACCTTACAATGTTGCATCCATCTACCTCCCTCCACATAATCTCAACATAGATGATTTGGAAGATTTACTTGGGCAGTTGCCTCATCCATTTCTACTCTTGGGAGACTTCAATGGTCGGCATCACCTCTGGGGAGACACTGTGCAACACTCGAGGAAGGGCCTTGGAGTCCTTGTTCTCAAGAGTAGATGCAGTTTTACTGAATAGTGACGCACCTACATATTTCCAAATTCAAATTGGGACATTCTCCAATATTGACCTGTCAATTGGTTCACCTGATTCACAGTTGAATATCATTTGGCAGGTCATGGAAGACTTACATGGAAGTTACCACTATCCAATACTTTTGGAGGAGGTGAATGGTATTCCAACCAATGGAGTGCAGATATGGCGACTTGAACATGCAGACTGGAATCTTTTTAGATCAACTGCAGTATTGCAAGGATCTGTGAATGATTTCCAGTTTGTTCAAGATGCTGTTAATCACTTCAAATCACGAATTCACCTTGCAGCCGAAGCATCAATTCCCAGTAGTAGCGGGCAGTACCGTCGAACTCCAGTACCATGGTGGTCTGATGAATGCCAGGAAGCTGTCAGAGCAAGAAAAGCTGCATTAAGGCAGTTGAAACGAACGCCCAAGCCATGTAACCTTGATCCATTACAAAAAGACCCGAGCCAAGGCCAGGCGAGTACTAAAGGAGGCTAGGCGGACATCCTGGAGACAATATGTCTTCTTAATCAACTCTGGGACTCCCTTAGCATGGGTATGGGACAAGGTGCGTAAGATCGCTGGAAAGAGCACATCCATATCACCATCTGCTCTGAAAATAGATGGTATAATCCTGACAGACAAAACAGTTGTTGCAAATAAGCTGGCAAAGTCCATGGCAGAGATATCCTCTGGAGCATCTTACACTTCCCGATTCTCCACTCTTCGGGCTGAGCAGGAACGACACCCAGTGTCATTCTTCAGTAGCACTGCAGCAGAATACAACTTGCAATTTTTGCAAAAGGAGATGGACTCTGCAGCTGTGCCGTAAGACTGCCCCAGGAAATGACGATATTCCATACCAAATGATATCTCACTTACCGGAGAGTTCTCAAATGATCCTGTTGGATCTATTCAAAAGGATCTATAGGGAGGGCACAATGCCATCCACATGGAAAGAAGCTATAATCATTCCTGTCCCTAAACCTGGCAGGATGGTTCTATACCAGGGAATTATAGACCAATTTCTCTTACCAGCTGCATCTGCAAGTTGATAGAGAAAATGGTAAACTTCAGGTTGACATGGCTGCTAGAAAAGGAAAACGTACTGACCCATATTAATATGGGTTTAGAAAACTGAGATCGACCACAGATGCACTCGTAAGGATGGAAACTGCTATACAGAATTCCTTCACACCGCGACGTCATATGTTAGCAGTCTTCTTTGACCTTGAAAGGGCTTATGATACTACTTAGAAGCATGGCATACTCATGAAGCTGTATGACATTGGTTTAAGAGGAGCATTACCTACCTTCATACAAAGCTTCCTTGCTGACAGGAAGTTTAGAGTGAGGGTGGGAAACAGCTTCTCTAACCTGGAAGACCAGCTAGAAGGGGTCCCACAAGGGAGTGTCTTAAGTGTGACCCTGTTTGCCATTGCTATAAATGACATCGTAAAGGTCGTTCCAAGTGCTGTCTCATGTAGTCTGTATGTGGATGACTTTACACTTTACTGCTCAGGAGGAATCTTACAGGATGTGCAATGGCACATGCAGACTGGTATAAATCAGGTTGTGCAATGGGCAACATACCATGGGTTCAAAGCAAGACCATGGCTATGCATTTCCACAAACGGGGAAAGTTCCATCCTTCCCTCTATTTAGGAGCAAACCCACTGCATTTTATCCAAGAGGTAAAGTACTTGGGTCTAATTTTTGACTCAAGGCTTACATGGGTGCCTCACATTAAACAGTTAAAGGTGAAAGCTACAAGAGCGCTTGGTATTTTGTGTGTTCTTTCACAACTATCTTGGGGTGCAGACTGCACAACGCTTCTGCGGCTTTGCCGAGCACTTATTCATAGTAAACTTGTCTATGGATGTGAGGCTTATTCATCTGCAATTCCCACTGTTCTCTGGATGTTGGACTCGGTTCATCATGAAGATCTGAGAATCTGTATAGGGGCTTTCAGGTCTTCACCTGTGGAGTCCCTGTATGCTGAGAGTGGAGAACCACCTCTTTCATTACACCGAGACTACATGAACCTGATTTACTACACAAGACTACAAAGGATTCCAGGATCTCCTACATCCAGATTGGTTTTCAACCCCCTTGAGGATAGCCGATCCTATGGTAGGAGAATGAGGAATCTTGTGGAAGATCTTAATTTAAATCTGATAAAGGTACTGCCTGTTGGAACTTCCCAAGTCCCCCCCTTGGACTAATCAAGTCGAGTTCGATTTGGTCGGAATCGGGAAAGGGGAGAGATCCGAAGCAGAAGTCAGAGAGATATTTCTTCAACACACTTCTAAGTACCAAGGATCATATGCAATATATACAGATGGTTCGAAATCTGAAAATGGTGTGGGCTTTGCAGTAGTGAGCAGAAGGAAGCCTGCATCTGGCAGTCTTTCTCGATCAGCCTCGATTATCCCTGCAGAGTTACATGCCATCCTTGCAGCAGTCAAAATGACTAGAGATCTTACAAACCATTCCGTTGTAATATATTGTGACTCCTGTAGTGCCCTGCAAGCAATCAAGAGCTTAAACTCGTCACATCCAGTGGTGAGGGAGGTTCAAGATTGGCTTGCACTGATGTCAGCACGTATAAAGATAACTGTGTTGGGGGCCAGCACATGTTGGTATCAGTGGGAATGAGCGAGCTGATCAGAAGGCCAAGGCAGCTGCCACTCAGCCCTGTGATGCTCGTTTTCCTCTCCCACACATTGACTTGAAACCTAGCATCAGGAGTTTTCTTCGTGATAAATGGAGGGAACAATGGAGGCATACCTCTAGAAATAAACTGCGAGAGATTAGGGATGACCTTGGCAGTTGGCTGACCAGCATCCACCCCAACCGACAAGTAGAAGTTGTAATAACAAGGCTGAGAATCGGGCACACAAGACCAAAGAGGAAGGTACTTGTCTCCCCCATATACACTAAAAAATGTATTAGGGGAGGACTGTGACATAGAAGGTCTTATTAGTTTCCTTAGGGAAACTAATTTCAATAAAATTTAGTTATGCATAATGTTTATGCAATAGATTTTTAGACATTTAGAGCATAATATTTGTGCTTCGAATTTCAATATAATATTTATTGTTATTTATGACATTTATTGATAGAGTTTTAACATTTTAAATATCTTAATATTTTTTTCAGTCTAACAAGGTGTTCGCCGCTAATGACCTTAGCTGTTGACGCGGCAGATAATTTTAAATAATCAATCAATCAATCGTAACATCAAGGGGGTTCGCAGGTTTCTAGGCTGCACGGGATTTTTCCGTAAACACATCCCTAGCTATGCAAACATTCCGTCACCATTGCCTCTGTATTGACCCATACCTAGCTAGCCGCGCCGGAGCACTGAGAATACCTGAGTTTCCCCTGGAGAAAGCCGAAACTAACCGTGTATTCTTATGTATTTTCATTGTTTTTTTGTTTTTTATATATAACATTTTACTTCATTAACCTTATCCTTGTTTTAAAGGGAACCAGAACCATTTTCTTTTAAAAAAAAATGTATGCTCTCTTTTTAGCTTTTAACGGTCTTAAATACAATTTGAAAGGGAGTAAAGGGTTATGAGCATTAGAATAGATACGCAAGCTATATTTTTTTGGGGGGGGCCTACCACGCCATCTAGGGAAGGAGAATTATTTAGTTCCTGTGGCTAGTGACTAGCCTACTAATTAGATTCTTGCTGGGGGCTACTATAACGATCGAAAAGTGTAGTGATCGGCACTGAAGGATGATCTCTCGCAAGATTAAGAAGAAGTTTCACTGCCACCACCCATTTAATTACCGTATGGGAACGGGATGTCAGTGTTGTGAAATGAAGGGAAGGGTGTAAGAAAGGGAGAGACAGTAAGTGCGTGTGTGTGTGAGAAAGAGAGGAGGAGTGTAAGTGTAGTTGCGAGAGTTTGGTAAGCGTGATTTTAGCCGAAGGAGGCGTGTGCGGAGGGGATGACTCCCCAAACGCAGTATGATTCCCGGTCTGAAATTTACCCTCAGCTACCGTTTACTCCGTCTCAGTTCCTGGGGTCTTGTTCTCCCACTTCACAATGACGCGAGGGTTATATTATAGAAAGTATCGGAATTTATAATTTATTAAATGAGAAGGATATCACTAAATCGTAAAAGCACAAAAGATATCACTGAATCGTAAAAACACAAAAGATATCACTGAACATAAGATACAAAGAACACTGAACGTAAAAGACAGTAAAAGAACACAACGTAAAAGACAGTAAAAGAACACAACGTAAAAGACAGTAAAAGAACACTGAACGTAAAAGACAGTAACAGAACACTGAACGTAAAAGATTAAAATAACACATGAAAGTAAAAAAACACTAAATGAACACATGAACATAAAAAGCTAGAAGAACATGAACATAAGGATAGAGACCTTACGCGTTACCGAGGAGGCACCGGTCTATAAATCTTTTTACTTAACTAGAAATGCACAAGTCTCTCCGGCGACCTAATTTAAATGTTTCTCACGACCACTTAGCTGGATAGGGAAAGGCCCATTCCGGGGTTCCACTGCGACTGCTCGCAACCAGACCAAGGACCAATCTCCTGTCATGCCCCTCTGGTCTTCCCTCTATGCCTCGTGGCGCGAAAATATATAACTAGGGAGGGGAATCTTTCCTCTAATTGAATTTTAAATATTACATTAAAATAATTGAAAGTTACCAAATAAACATGTAAAAGTAAAGAACTAAAATAAATACTGAAGTAAAAAGAGATAAAATAAGAGATTCCCTCCTCATTAATTTCCTTATTTGTAATACGTTTTCCTTCGTTCTTGTGTTCATGTGTCCGGGTACAATAACAATTTAAAATAAAACTTTTAATAGTTATAAAAACACAAATAAAATACAACAGTAAAAGGATGGAAGTAGCCGCGTTTTCTTTCCAGGGAGCACGTTTTCTATGTGAGTGTGGAGCCGCAGGGCGAATGTAGGGCATCCTCACCCTCGGGAGATAAATAGCTTCTTAAAGCGGTCTGGATATACCCTTTCTCATCCGTTTTGCGTGCCTGCGGGATAGTTAATGTGAGAGGGAGTATGAGCAAACTTCACCGTCGTGGTCACGGTGAATACCGTGGTTCACGACCAAAGACGCAGGGGGTATAGGCTGTCCGTTCACTTCCTTAGCAGCCGATGTACACCCGGCGGAAGCTAGAGACCTTTTTTTTTTTTTTTTTTTTTTTTGGTGTGGTTCCCCTGCGGTCGTAAGGACGGTTTTAGTGGCGGTAAGGTGGCAATTTTTAAGTTTTTCCCTTTTAATAGAATAAACAGTGCTTCTTTTAAGTTTGTCTTTAAGGTTCTGTTTTATGGCTCGTTATTTTTAAGGAAATGTATACTATGTTTAACTCATATTATTTTATATAATTGTTTTTACAAGTGTTTTTTTAAGTGTTTTGAAGAATAGATGTTTTAAGCTTCATGAGTGAAATTCCTACTTTTACTTAAACCTTTTTTAAAGAGACAAATGATACCATAACTTGGCTACCTGTGGCAAGCTGACACACACTCCCCTCGGGATTTACCTAGCTTACCAGACAAACCCTTGTTCATTAGGTCATTTTTCCTTTTCTTACTTACATGCTTTCCTTTTTTGTTAATTTACACCCTTCTAGACGTCTTCCCCTTTCGGTACATGTATTGTTCCTGGACGTACTAACCAGGTGGTGGCAGCACTAATGACCTAATTAGCAAGAGCAATTAAGAGTCAACCACTACACATCTCCTGCTTAAGTAAAAAACAAAAGTGGTCTTGGAGCTCAGAAAAGCATAATGCCTTTGACGAGTTGAAAAGATCCTTCGCTAACCTGATTTCATCCGAAAATTTGAACTCCACACTGATGCCTCGGCACTCGCCATTGGCTCTTGTTTCATGCAGAGGATGAAGATAATCATCTACATGTCATTGCTTACTATAGCAGGAAACTTAGGCCTGCTGAAACAAGCTACCTTGCTATTGATCTTGAGGCTTTGAGTGTTGTAGAGGGTGTAAGATTCTTTGATTCTTACCTCTATCGAAGACCTTTTACAATTTATACAGACCATAGACCCCTGATTTATGTCTTTAGTATGAAAACTAAATCTCCCAGAGTGACCCGTTATGCCCATGATCTCACATTTTATAGTTTCAAAATTAAGTATAAAGAAGGTCCTACTAACCATTTCCCAGACCTACTGTCGAGGCAAATAGCCCAGGATAAAGCCCTTCCAGACGAAGAATCCCCAAAGCACTTAGCTGCGTTTGCTATTACAGAGCAATCCCCTCAGTATATTGCCCAAAAGCAGCTACAAGATCCCCAGCTTCCGATATCAGGTAGTACTTACTTGAGGAAAAAGTGGCCTCTCCCTTTAGACGAGTTTGAGGTTAAAGATGGTGTCCTACACAGATTAAAGCATCTTCCTGACAGAGCTAGCTACCAGTTAGTTCTTCCTGACTCCTTATAGAACTCAGCCCTGAAAGTTGCTCATCTACCGCCTTTGGCTCCCCATCCAGGTGTTCAGAGGACCTATGAGAATGCCAAGGCATGCTTAAGGATTGCAAGGAATATGTTGCAAACTGCCCAGTGTGCCAGCAGTCTCGAGGTAACCCCCAAAGGGTTCCCAAGGCAGACACTCCACTTGCCAAACATCCACTTGATCGCGTGTCCATAGACATTATGGACTTAGGCCCTATTATACCAGTGCGCTATGGTCTGTGTATTCTAGATCAACATTCCCGGTGGCTACAGATTGTATCATTAAGAAAAGTTACTGCAGCCTCTGTCCACCGGGCTTCTGTGGATCACTAGGTAACTTATTTGGTCCCCCTCGTGTTATCCAGACAGACAATGGACTACAGTTCACTAGTGGCCTATTTAGGGAACTCGTTAAAATGATGCACACTAGCTATCATTTCACCATTTGGTACCACCCCCAGGTGAATTATTTGATCGAGAGAACTAATAGAGTTGTAAAGTCTGCCCTCACTGCCCCTGTAAGTATGCGGCCCAGAATATGGCACCAATTCATACCGGAACTGAGACTTCAGATTAATACAGCCATTCATAAAAGTATACATGAGAAACCACTCTACTTGCTCACAGGTCGACATGCTAATTTCCCTGTTGGCCTGACCAATGAGGCGGTATTTGCAGAGAATTTTAACTTAAAAGAGCGACTCGTCGAGGCACCCAAAGCTGCAGTTGCAGCCTCCAACCAATCCAGGGCTACATTGGTGCACTAGTTTGGTACTATGAGCATCGGAAGAATACAGGAGCAATTGCCCCTCTCTCTGGCAGGTGGAGAGGCCCTGCAAGAGTCGTAGCTTGTCTTGGTTCAGTCTCTTTTGAAATTAGGGACATACACACAGATGTCCAAATTAAAGCTCATTTAAATTATATAAAACCATTTAGAACCTCAAATGAATTGTCTTACAAGTCCGAAGATGAACTAGATGATCCTGATCACGACTTTCCTCTGGAGTTTTCCGACCTTGAGAATAGGGTGAATATCCGTTCTTGTGATGGTAGGGAGCTGATGCGATGCGACTGACTAATGTCCAAGATTACCCTGATGTAGCACTTCCTTGGCTTGCAGATGGCGAAACGGTCTGTATTTCTCCTATTTGTACAGATGCTGACTCTCAGCCGAGTAGCTCTACGACCGGAGCACGTCCTAAGCAAGGATACTGGTTGCGATCGAGTGGCCTTATTTCAGATTATGATAGTGGTAGCGAATGTGCCGTTTAATGTGTAATTATTGTCGAGAAACGCATAAATAGTGTTTGAGATGCAGTACACTTTGATTTTTGGCATTAAGATAATCTTCACTTTTCACTCAACTTGGAAAGATTAGTTTACTAATGCCACAAGTTTAAGCAGCGAGTGATACTTACATTTTAGTGTTGTCTTTCTTTTATATTTGTACTGTATGTGTGTGTATAACTTTATATTGTGATATGTGATATATATTGTGATATTTTTGATTATATATTAACTGTTTTCTTGTGCTCACATTTGTTACCTTGTGGTTGTATGGTTTGGCAGCTTGTGTAAACCACATCCATCTCCACATACACCTTAGCATTAAAGGCATGTAATCGGGCTCAGCCCTTCCTTTTCTTCTGTTTCCAGGTCGTCTCTGCTGACGCTCCAACCCCATGGCATTGGAGGGTTGTGAGGTCTCCCATCCCCCCCCCCCCCCGCCACCCTGGACTTTAACCCCCCCCCCCCCCCCTTATCCTCCTCTGCCTTGTTTCCCTTAGTCTCCGCTACCTCCCTATTACTTTAGTCTCCCCCTTTACCCTCTTCTCAAACCTTTTCCCCTCTCTCTCTCTCCTCTTCAGTATCATCCTGACACCTATACCCTATTTACTCTACTCCCTATCCTTCGTTTCTCTCGTTCTCACTTCTTCGTTCATTTCGTTTGTTCCCTTTCCTTTCATTTTCCCCTTTCCCTTCCTAATCTAGCATCTCTCCTTACTTTCTTACTTTCGTTTTCTTTATCATTTCTCTCATTCGATACTTTCTTTCATTTCTCTCTCATCTCCTCTACTTTGCGATTTATGTTCTTCTGTTTCTTTCTCTTTGGCAAACAGGGTCACACTTAAGACACTCCCTTGTGTGACCCCTTCCAGTGGGTCTTCCAGGTTAGAAAAGCTATTTCCACCCTCACTCTAAACTTCCTGTCAGCAAGGAAGCTTTGTATGAAGGTAGGCAATGCTCCTCTTAAACCAATGTCATACAGCTTCATGAGTATGCCATGCTTTCAAGTAGTATCATAAGCCTTTTCAAGGTCAAAGAAGACTGCTAACATATGACGTCGCTGTGTGAAGGAATTCTGTATTGCAGTTTCCATCCTTACAAGTGCATCTGTGGTCGATCTCAGTTTTCTAAACCCATATTGATATGGGGTCAGTACGTTTTCCTTTTCTAGCAGCCATGTCAACCTGAAGTTTACCATTTTCTCTATCAACTTGCAGATGCAGTTAGTAACAGAAATTGGTCTATAATTCCCTGGTATGGAAGCATCCTTGCCAGGTTTAGGGACAGGAATAATTATAGATTCTTTCCATGTGGATGGCACTGTGCCCTCCCTATAGATCTTATTGAATAGATCCAAAAGGAACTTTTGGGAGCTCTCCGGTAAGTGAGATATCATTTGGTATGGAGTATCGTCACTTCATGGGGCAGTCTTATGGCAGAGCTGCAAAGCAGAGTCCATCTCCTTGCGCAAAAATGGCAAGTTGTATGGAAGTTCTGCTGTAGTCCTTAAAAACGATATTGGGTATCATTCCTGCTCAGCCCGAAGAGCGGAGAATCGGGCATTGTAGATGCTCCAGAGGATATCTCTGCCATGGATTTTGCCAGCTCATTTGCAACATCTGTTTTGTCTGTGAGGATTATGCCATCCATATCACCATCCATAGGTGGTGATATGGATGTGCTCTTTCAAGCGATCTTACGCACCTTGTCCCATACCCATGCTAAGGGGGTCCCAGAGTTAATCAAGGAGATTGATTGATTACTTAGAATTATCTGCCACGTCAACAGCGTAGGTCATTAGCGGCGAACACCTTATTAGACTGAAATATTAAAATCAATCAATAAATGTCGTAAATAACAATAAATATATTAAAAATCAAAGCCACCTATTCACCCCAGGGGACACGGGGGCAGGAGTTAGTAGGAAGCCAGGGCGTGTCCACACGCCTGTGGGCCATAACTTCGTACCTTTAGGGCCTCCTGCTGCTCCAAGAGTTTCCACAGTTCAGTCAAGGACCTAGTTTCCATGGGTCTTTACGTGAAGGCAATACAAAAGTCTTGATGATGGAGAGGCTATGAGCTGACAGGGAAGTCTTATGCATAGCTGCTCCCTTTTCGCACCAGGCTAGCTAGCGGTGGCAGCTGCAAGCGAGAAGGTATGCAAGACACTTAACACTAATTAGGCTACCACACCATCGCTTCTCATGATGCACCCACCTATAAGAGATAAAGCGATAATGATAGTATTTAGAAACTTGATGGTGTATTAGGTAATATTATACTGCCTTAAAAGATACAAAAACTGCTGAGTGTTATCATTATCATTTTCATAATAA
>NC_061831.1:31361630-31364130 GCF_019202785.1 Penaeus chinensis
GCAGACAGATAAATGGAGTCGGTGAGAGAGGCAGAGGCCGAGACAAACACAGACAGACAGAGTCCAGAGACAAAGACAGAGAGACAGAATTTATTCACGGCTGAATTAAAGGTGAGGGTCATTAAACTTCACGACCAGCTGTCCCCAGAGTGAGTGCCGCATAAAAGACCCGAAATGAACTATTCCATTAGCTTCATCAGTGATATTTAAACTATATTTTACGGTTATGGGAAATGTGACAAAAGGTTCCGAGTGCATAGCCATTGTAAATTTTCGGAATTATATAAATCCCAGTCGGATGTAAAGTAAATGAATTCGTATTAAATGTGTTGTAGATAGATTATGGGTATATATAGGTATTCTGTATGTACAAGTGTTTGCAGAAAAGGAAGCTGATACTGATGATTAAAATAGGGATGGTATTAGTAATAAAAGTTGAAATATTTATGGTGATAAAAGTATTAACAGGAAAGTAGTCATGGAAACAGAACGTTTAATATTGCGCTACCGGTTCTATTTTATTAAACTTTCTAATTTAAGAAAAGAGTGATGTACAAAAAAGCAAATTAATTTAACTATAACAAAACGATGGTCGTAACCAATTTACAAATGAAACAGTGTATGCACCAGTGACAGTATAGAGTTGTACACGTCAGATAATTGAAGGCGCGAAAGAATATGTGAGAGTACAAAGTCTTGTTTTTACCTCATTTAATCAGAATAGTTTGGACGTGAGAAAAAACGGAGGGAGTTTTTTTTTAAATATACGACAGAGTGTCGGAAAAAAAAGGGGGAGGGGAGGATCGGTGCACGTTTGCGTTAAAGAGTGAAATTTCGTATCCGTTCAAATTATGTAGCATTAAACATCTTCACATGACAAGGTATATATATATATATATATCCAACTCACAATATGCATTACAAAAGGGAGTATAGTTGCCATTGACAAGGAAAAGAAAATGCAATGTAACATATATTTTCTACCACCTGTGTTACCCGATTCGAAACCATCTGTAACTTATACACTACATTTTACATTTCTGTCATACCTGAAGTAATCCAAAATTACATACGGCATGGATTTTCTATTCAGGACGCATTCCATACTCACAAATATTTGACATAACTCTAAGGACACCCTCCTGTTGCAGCACACCGCATCAATACTAAGTCGAGATCAAACGCTTCGGTGAAGGCAGTTCAGTATGCCGACGCCGTGCATATCTCTAGATGCAAACCGCAACGAAAGATTTCATGTACTTTCAAAAAGGATTACATTTAAATGAAAATAATAAAGAAAAGAAAAGATAAATACAATCAACTGTAGTCGTAATAAAATAACCTTTACAGATTTTATCACGTTTTGGATACTAGCCATGTGTGTACCTATCATTTTTGTGTGCATAAACGGACCCAATAATCTCATATACCATCGGAAAAGTTTGCACTTAGATCAGATTCAAGTACCAGAGAATATTTTCATCTTTAAATGCTTCATAAGGGATGTAGTTTTAATGTCAAGAGCCATTATAACTACTTAATTCAGGTTTGTTTCCAGTTAGATTTAAAGCACCTACAATTTTATTCCAATTCTATCTCAGGTAAAATCTTGCAATTTCCACAATGAAACCTATCAGAGAAAATTGCCTTTTGTAAATACGCAGTGTATCATTATCACTAATAACGATATCAGTAACAAAGTAGAGCATGCATCCGTTTAGGTAATCTGTTAGTCTTATAACATCGAAGTTAAGGATACATAGTATGAGCATGAATAACCAAATGGATTAGAAAACAACAACAACAACAATCTTCAAAATACAAGTAAAAAGGCAAGTGGCACGGAAAAACTATAGGAGCCCTTGGCCATTAGACAAAAGGACCACCGTAAGCGTTAACCACTGCTGAACAATTATTCTTTGCCTGTCGTTTTCGTTTGCGAATTTTGATTGCACACAGATGGCTCCATAAATGCTCAGTCAACGAGAAGCCAATTAGTACGCCTACGTAATATCAGCTTATTTCCCCATTCCTTGAGTTTTCAGAAAATGTTTCTTTTCTTAAACAATTAACATTGATGTTCTTATAATTGTTGCTCACATTATGATTATTATATTATGAACAATACAAATAGCAAAACAAAACAAAGAATAATAATAATAAAAAAGAATAATAATAATCTTTCCAAAAAATCAAGTAAAAAGGCAAGCGGGTGATCAAGGTAATGCTTGTAATTTACTCTTTCGCAATTAAGCACTAGTGGAGCCACCTGTGAAAAGGCAATCCGTAAACAAAGAGCCACATAGGGCATGGCAAGTACCATTGCTATCCCGGTAACTGGGTTAAGATACACAAAGTTCAGAAGTTCGGGCCCCCGGGAACGGCTCACGTACTTAGGGACATTTACCCATCACTGGCACCACCGCACACCTCGAGTGGCCATACATTCTACACAAGGACTCGGTGCTGGAATGGAAAGAGCGAGACCTAAAAGAAAACA
>NC_061831.1:31409130-31411630 GCF_019202785.1 Penaeus chinensis
CGCCGTAATAGTTAACGGCTGAGTTATTCAGGGAAGAGAACACGCTTTGTTGTGCAGGATTTTTACAGCCGCGCTGGTATCACGCAGGAGCGGTTTGGTGCCGAAAAAGTTACGCGAGTGTCAAACATCACAAGTATAAATTTTCGTTTTTTGGGCAAGAAGGACTGCGAATTCTTTTTTCTCCCCCTTACATGTATACAATATTTGTTACAATTAAAGTTTTATTCTCTCAATTCTGGGAACAACACAACGAAAGACTCATTCATTATTCGTAGTCTTTAAGTGTGCTATTCTCTTGTTAATGCTCGTCTTCGGATTATCACTGTACACATCTGCTATTATTTGTTCCTCATCCAGGCAAACAGGACATGCATTTACTAATTATGCGCCTCATGCCACCTGCAGGCAGGATAATAAAACTATATTGTCAAAAGTGAAAGTCCCACTATAATACACTTCTACAGTAAGCACGACAAAGAACTTGTACATTAAGGCTTTCCTCTTGAAATTTCTGTGAATTTTATGTGGAGATAATGACGGTTTCGTCTTTTATTACACTTAAACTTTAGAATAAGAGGGAAGTGTGAAGAGACACTTTTTCCTGTGCCTTCAACAAGCAGGAAGTGGAGAAAATAAGCGAGCATATAGGTAATGCGAACAGGAAAACATTTCTACGAAGGGGAAAACGAGAATATCACTTTTGTTTTGTCCGTGCTATTTTCCTGCATATGTTATGGGATAAATAAAACTGTTTAATTAATTTTGCCGGCTTTCTCTCGAAAATGAACGTCAATACACGAAAGATTTTGGTACATTGCCAAGAAACCTAAGTGTTGCATCCCTTGTCGGTTAAATTGGCAAATATGTACTTCAAATGAATAAATGAGTGAAATAAAGAGTTTATTTATCCGTGTTAGTAGCATTCAGTGATAAAAAAGTAAATAAACAAATGTAAGTGAAATATATTTATGGAGACCATATACCAATATTGTAACTAAAAATACAGCAAAATAATTAGTGGTCACTTGCCTTCTCAAATAACAAAATAGTGAATAACTGAGCAGTACGCTTAGAAATATTCGATAATTAAAAGATCAAATCACACTCACAAATAGAACTCGGCCTCTGGTGATGTCGCTGCCAGCAAATTTTCTGAACCACATTTGCAAGGCTTCGTCATTAACAGAACTCATCCGAAATATCCTGCAACCTAGAGGCTTGCATGGATGCTAGCAAACAGTTCAGATAACAAAATAGCGATTAACTTGTGGCATATGTCAATCACGCTGTTAAAGCAGGTTTCTGGAACAGTACCACATTTTTGCATCCATTCTCTGCAGATGATAAATTAATAAAAAGAAAAAGTAAAAATATTTTTTGCCCGACATCACACATTCACAAAAAATACTTATTTAAGTAATCTGAGAGGGAATGAACGGAGTTGCCAGACAGGTTTTAAAACTATTCTAGAAAAATGTCGCATGGGAAATATCTGTCTATCTACATCTACGTCTATATCTATCTGTCTATTTATTTATCTATCTATCTACCTATCTATCTATATACATATGTACATATATATATATATATATATATATATATGTATGTATATATGTGTGTGTGTGTGTGTGTGTGAGTGTGTGTGTGTGTGTGTGTGTGAGAGAGAGAGAGTGTGTCTGTATATGTAAGTATATCTACATATCTAAATATATATATATATATATATATATATATATATATCTAGATAGATATATACATATATTCTTTTATTTTTCAACAGCCATGTATTCTACTGCAGGACATAGGCCTCTCTCTATTCACTATTGAGAGGTTATATGGCAGTGTCACCTTGATTGGATGCCCTTCCTAATCAACCGCGGTTAGGCGCGCTAACACGACACCTGCGCTCCAACTTTCAAGGTGATATGTCGTTTTCTCGCCAAGAGATCGGGCTCCAGTCAGAGCGCATGTATTTTCACGATTGCCGCGGCGGGGAATTGAACTCGGGACCATAAGGGAATCCAGTGCTCTAACCATTGGACTATCGGACTATTGGACTATGTATATATATATATGTGTGTGTGTGTGTGTGTGTGTACACACACACACACACACACACACACACATATTTATTTACATATATATACATATATATAATTTCACTATTCCACCGTATTTACAAACACATATCACAAAATTAAAAACGAACAAAAATTCTGCCGGCATTTCACGCCCCCTTCTTGGCGTTTAAAGGGAAATGTACATTTAAAATGCTCGAGGGTTTTTTTTTTTTTTTTTTTTTTTTTTTCTTTAATCGCGCGGAAAATACGCCAGCGTTTAAACTCTGGGGGCTGCACGCCAGTTTTTAATAACATCAAAGGGAAAACGCCAATGTTCAACCACCTGAGCTTTGCCGTCTCTCCAGACCTCTTGGCTTCGGGGTTAGGTAAGGTTGCCATGTCTACTATAATCTGTGTGTGTGAGTGTGTGTGTGTGTGTG
>NC_061831.1:31429130-31434130 GCF_019202785.1 Penaeus chinensis
TGGGAGATTTTAATGCCGGAATTACGTAATAGGCACTAGGAATGAGAAGGGACAAATCCTAATCGATTTTGCGGAGGCTCGATCACCCAATATCATAAATAAATTCTTCGAGTTATTGGAAGTAAATGTTGGCAGCGACCATGAATGGTCAGAGTCTGAGGAAAAGGAATAAACTTACCCAAACACCGCAGCCAAATTTAACTTACTTGAAGACCAGACCGACAGAATTTAACCTTAACATCCAAAACAGATATTCACTTCTCAGCGACAAAGATCTCAACATTGACCAAATCAACAAACAGTTGAATGACACAATAAAGGAAGCTACACTTGAAGTAGGCGGTAAGAACGTCAAGCAAAGCCCCAGGAAGCTCTCGGTAGAAACTAAACAGCTTATGCAAAATCGTAGGGTCATGAAAGTATCGTCAAACAGGAACAAGACAGAAATAGCTGAACTAACAAAGACTATAAATAAAAAGAAGAGAAATGTACGGAAATTCAATACTCAAATAATAAATGAAACAGTGATCTCAGGTACCAGCAACAGCTAAAAGGAGACTCGGGAAAGGGAGAAATCAAATGTACGCAATAAAGAAACCAGACGGAGAAGTGACATATAATAAGAATGAAGTCATAAGAGTAGTGGAAGACTTTTACAAGGATCTATACAACTCAAATGAACAGCCACGGATAGAGACGTGCCTAACATCACAACATAAGAAATAAAAAGAGCGCTTAAAGGCATAAAGAGAGGGAAAAAACAAGTGAAGATGGAATTAATATAGACCTTATAATAGATGCAAGAGAAATTGCAGCAGTGAAACTAGCCAATCTTTTTAACAAATGCCTTCTAAACGCAAAAACTCCGAAAGCATAAAAACGGGGATAGAATATATATATATATATATATATATATATATATATATATATATATATATATATATAAACTGCCGACACATAAGTCTCCTATCAGTCACATACAAACTGTTCACAAAAGTCATCCCAACTCGCATCTCTGACAGACTGGATTCTAGCCATCCTAGAGGACAGACAGGCTTCCGCAGTGGATTCTCTACAAGCTCCACATCCACACGCTAGGAAACACCTGTGTATGGCATTCATCGATTACGAAAAGGCATTTAACTCTGTACAAATACCAGCAGTACTAGAAGCTATTCGAACACTGGAAGTAGAGGAGGTATATATATGAAGATGGGACAGCAACCATCAAGTTTCACAAGGAAATAAATAAAAAAGGTGTTAGGGCGATACCATCGCACCAAAACTGTTTACAGCTTGCCTTGAGGAAGCTAGATTGGAACGGAAAAGGTATCAAAATAGGAGACAAATACCTGAACAATCTAAGATTTACAGATGATATTGTTATCTTCAGTGAATCTGCAAATGAAATGCAGCAACTAATGAAAGACCTGAAAAGAGAAAGTCTGAAAGTCAGACTTAAGATGAATAATAAGAAGACTAAGATCATGTTCAGCGGTAGAGTTCAATTCAAACAGATATATGTACAAGGCAAACCGCTAGTGGTAGTGGACAAGTATATATAATTAGGGCAACTCGTACAGACAAACACATCTAGCGAAGAGGAAATTAAGCGACGCATCAGTCTAGGCTGGAGCGCTTTCGGCACAGTTGCATACTAAGAGGCTCCTTGCCATTATGTTTAAGAAGAAAAGAAATAGTGTCCTCCCAGTTATGACCTATGGATCAGAAACATAAACTGCAACCAAATTACTGGAGAAGAAATTAATAAGTGCTCAGAGAGGGATGGAGAGGCTTATGTATATGTATATGTATATATATACATACACATAGATATATATATATGTATATATATGAATAAATATATATATATATATATATATATATATATATGTGTGTGTGTGTGTGTGTGTGTGTGTGTACGTATATATATATATATATATACATATACATATATATATATATATATATATATATATACATATACATATATATATATATATATATATATATGTGAAGATATGCGGTTATTATTTGCCTTTTTAAATATTGAAACTGTTGTGCCTGCGTACGTGGCGGTTCGATATGGATTCGGTGGTCGAATCCAGATCCGAATCCCGGTTCGATCCTGAGCCTGGTTGTTGGGTAGTGGGTACGGGGTTCCTCACTCTACTCGACCATAGCCGTAAGGTGAGGTTCTCTCCCCATCCTAGTTTTGGTAATTTTCTTTTTCTTTTTGTGAGGAATCTGTACAGTGTGGATAAACCATTATATTTTTGCCAGACATGCAGAAGAACCTACTTGTGTCAAGGGCCAGGCACGGAGGCTTCATTATTATTTCCCAAACTGACCATCCAAGACTGACCATCCATATCCACATGGCCGCTTCAAGGTTACGCCTCCCACAAGTTATTCTTGGCCATTGGTGGAAAGAAGTGTCTTGCTCTTATTCTAAACTGAATACAACTGACATGGAAAAAGTGAACATTGTTATTTTTGAACTTTCGTGTGTGTCCATTTATTGTAAATAAACCTTTGTTTTGAATGTTCTGCATGTTTGCTTGTGTCCTCAAAATTAGAAAATCCTCTATGAACCTAAACGATCCTGGTATTTACAATATATATATATATACAAATATATATATATATATATATATATATACACACACACACACATATATATATATATATATATATATATATATATATATATATGAACCGCGTTCATGTTGACTAATGTATAAAAGGTATGAATGAGAATGAATATCTTCACAATCCAAGAGATGTATTTGACCGGTTTCGACTTTGTCTTCGTCAGAAATACATGTATTTTTGACGAAGTCAAAGTCGAAACTGGTCAAATACATCTCTTGTATTGTGAAGATATTCATTCTCATTCATACCTTTTATATATATATATATATATATATATATATATATATATATATATATATATATACGTATATATATATATATGTGTGTGTGTGTGTGTGTGTGTGTGTGTGTGTGTGTGTGTGTACACACATGTATAAATATGGTTATATATGTGTGTGTGTGTGCGTGTGTATTGTCAGGTCAAGCGGTCAGGTAAACAGAAACATACCAGAGGACACATTTCACAAGGTTCTACTGCTAAGGCATTATTTACACTAGGCAAGACAGAACATGTGCAATACAGAAAGGAGAAGATCCAGCGGAGCAGACAAGGTCACATGGCGAAAGGGAGCACACCAAAGTCATGGGAGAACTGATAAAATGCGATGCGATTGAGATTTGCGAAGTTCTAGCTTCTGGCCTTCTAAATATGGCCCGGCCTGTGTCAGCTTTTTACGGCTGTCTCTGTTCTCTGACACTCGGTGCTTACCGTGGCAGTAGGATTGCCAGCAGACGCTCCTGCCGCCATGGTGTAAGCATATCGCATAACATCTTTATCGGCACGGCGACTGTTGTAGGCGGTCCCTGTCTCAGGAATTGTGTATGCTCACAATTTTCTAAGTAATGTACTAGTGTGGCGTTCGGCTCGCTGCAGTGCATGCAGCACCTCTCTTCTGCCATGCACAGTGGTAAGCTAGGCGCATTCTGTGAAGAATGCCTTCGGTACCTCTGTTGATTATTTCAGAGAGTGCCAGTGGTTCATAGTCTGTGGCGTCTAAGTACCAGCTGGCCGAGGGGGAGATCTCGTTTCCTCTCTGTGAAGCTGCAAGAGGAAGGTACGGGCGGCCGCAGTACACTTCTCATTAAGTAATTTTCGGCTTTGGAGGCTTTGGGATTTGGGGGCATACCCCTGCCAGCGACGGCTAGTCTGTCAGCAAGCTCGTTCCCTCTGATGCCGATGTGGCTTGGGACCCAGTTGATGATAATTCTTCTACCCTGAGCAAGAATTCTTTGTGCTATGGTAAGAATCGTGGTCAGGAGGTAGATGTTGTCTGTGGGTGAACTGTGCTGAAGACAGTCAATGGCTGCCCTGGAGTCTGTATGTATGACCACATGTCCTTCCCTTAGGGATGCGTGGGCTAGGGCTCCCATGATTGCAACTGCCTCTGCCTGTAGCGAGGAGGCGTTGTCTGTTACCCTCATGGATTGTGTGGCATCCCTTGCTGCAAAGCCGGTGCCTGCAGTGTGGCTCAAGGGATTGACCGATCCATTCGTGAAGTATGTTCTACTACCCGGAGGAGTGATGGCTGCAATGACCCTCTGGGCTTCTGCCATTAGACTAGGTGTGGGGTATAGGCTCTTTTTCATTGACAGGCTCATTATGTTGAACTCGACAAAGTCGGGTTTCGACAAAGTCGGGATGGGGGGAATCCATGCCCTTAGCAAGAAGCTATTGTTTGAGCTGATAGCGTATCAACACCCTGGCTGTATGAGACAGCCAGGAGTTGTTTGCAAAGAGCTCGTTGTCTTGTTCTAGTCGTCTGACTAATTTTTGTCTTAGGCTTGTGTTCCTGGGAGCTTAGATGACCTTTGACAGGAATTGTGTTGCCATTAGATCGATTCATGAGTCCAGGTGGAAAAGGTTTGCCTCCATCAGGAGGTTGAGGACCTTCGTCCACCTCGGGGCACCCAGAATGATCCTGGCAGCTTCATTTTGGACTGTCTCCAATTTGTCTTTGTACTTTTTCTTTGCGGCAATTAGAGCAACTGAGACTGGAGAGCATGTACATATAATGATCTTAGTACTTTGTGTCTGGCTCCTATGCATCTCCCAGTCATTACTCTCATGACAGTCTTGCTTTGGTTCGGTCGACCAGGCACTGGACCTCCTTCTGGAAGGAGAGGGTCCGGTCTATCCTTACCCCAAGGTATTGGAAGTACTGGACCCATTCCAATTCCACTCCCTGGATTTTCAGACTTGTGCCTTGAACTCTGTGTCTCAGAGCCATGCCTTTGGATTTGGCTGCAGAGATCTTTAGTCCTGTCCTATAACACTCTTTCGACACAAGGTCCAGACAACGCTGGGCTTTATTCAGGCTGTATGGTCCAGTGGAGGTGATAGCGAG
>NC_061831.1:31454130-31459130 GCF_019202785.1 Penaeus chinensis
CAAGAAGGGATTTTTAAAAAACCCTTGGCTAGAAATACTATCTGTCTTCAACTGACACGATTTTGCATGACCGCAATCTTGATGGAACATTCGCATTTTCTCTGGACTAAAAATAGTAATGTAACTGTCTAGTTCAGGGCTGTAATGAGTATGATGGAAAAGGTTTCATTCGATTTAAGTCTCACAAAATTATTTTACGCTTATACTGTTCTGTTCACTGCTGTGGGTTAAAATTATATCCATTCGAGATTAGTCGGTTTCTCTCATTTTGCTGAAGGTAATAATGGTCGTTAAATGTGAGTAATGAAGTGATTCTGTTTATCTTTATTTCTGCTGTACCTATTGATGTTCTCATTCTGTTTTTAGTATGTAAATAACATTGTTTTTAGATATCTGAAAAATGGGCTATTACGAAAATGCACTGGATTACCTACTCTGTAAATGACTAAATTCAAAATGTGAAGTAGATTTTGGAGAAAAGTTTATCAAATGTGAAACAAAAAGACATTATATCTTGCATCGAGGAATAAGCAGTATTCCATTCGAAATTATACAAAAGTAAACCTAACAGACAGTCAACTTTTAAACATTTGATAACATAAAACTAAATGTATATTTCTATTTTCTAAAGTCCATTCGGTTCTTTGTCACTTTTCGAGGATCTTTTACATTGATAACATTATTTTTTTCCTATTTATTGATAATTTCTAAGAAAGTTTGTATTTATTTTAATCATGTTTTATCTTTCTGCATCCATGTTTATCCTGTCTTGTCCTGTTGCATGGGTGTGTGCGCTTTAAAAGATAGATTGAAGGCAAACAAGAAACAAACAAAGAAAAAGGAAAGGAAGAATGATAGAGAAATAGAGAGATACATAGATAAATAGATAGCTAGATAGATAAAAAGAGAGAGAGAGAGAGAGAGAGAGAGAGAGAGAGAGAGAGAGAGAGAGAGAGAGAGAGAGAGAGAGAGAGAGAGAGAGAGAGAGGGTTTAATTTTATTCCATTTGTTACAATGGATATTCTTGGTGTGACATAGTGTCTGTTTAATTTTGCTTCTAAGCTATCCCCTGTGTGCAAGGAGTGGCCGGGGTTACCATCCACTGGCGGCGAGGGATTCGAACGCAGGTCAGCAAGATTGCTAGACGAGATCGCTACCGCTGCACCACAAGAAAGAGACCAAGATAATGAGAGAGGTGGTGAGGAAGAGAGATAGTGACAAATAGATAGATAAATAGACAGGTAGATAAAAAAATAAATAGTAATATAGAACGTTAGGTTGAAAGATAGATATACAAATAAATAAACGGACATCAGTCTCGCAAAGGGAATCCCAAAAGAGGATAATCCTATCAGCTGGTCTTCAGGTCATATTATTTTATTTCTCCCAAATTCCGCTCAGTTGCCGCAGATGATCTTTAAGGAAAATGGATCTTCAACGATCGATGCGCGTCTCTGATTCATGCCCTTTTAAGTGGTAAGATTTGGCAATGCCCTTTCTGGGAGAGGGGAGTGAAGGGGGGATGTGGTTGGGAGCAAGGCCGGCTCTAGAAAGTGACCCCCCCCCCCCACACACACACACATCATCTCATAAACACATACATATACATATATATAAACAGTATTTGCATTTGTGTGTGTGTGTGTTTATATATATTTACATATGTATATATATATATATATATATATGCTTATGTATATTTACATATATATATATATATATATATATATATATATGTGTGTGTGTGTGTGTGTGTATGAATATGTATATATCTATATGCATATGTATATTTGTGTGTGCGTGCGCATACACACACACACTTACACTTACACATACACATACACATACATATATATGTGTGTGTGTGTGTATATATATCATACATACATATAAATATATATTATACATATATATATATATATATATATATATATATATATGGTCATATATATATATATATATATATATATATATATGTTCATATATATATATATATATATATATATATATATATATATGTGTGTGTGTGTGTGTGTGTGTGTGTGTGTGTGTGTGTGTGTGTGTGTGTGTGTTTGCGGGGAGGAGAGGAGGCATGTGAAAAGGAGGAGTGGGGTTAAAAGGAGCCAAGAGCAGGCGAGGCGAGGGGGAGGCGGGCCAAGAGAAGATGATCGGAGCAGGTGGGGGGGGGGTGGGGGGTAGTTGAAGAAGGGCCGAAGGGCGGGAAGGAGGCTTGAGCAAGTGAGGAGGAGGAGGAGAATGGGTCAAGACTGTGGCCAGAACAGGTGAGGAGACGGAGAAGGAGATGGCCAGCGCTAGTGGGGAAGGGCAGAAAGTGACCAGAGCATATGAGGAGAAAGACAAAGTACCCAGAGCAGGTGAGGAGGAAGGAGGCAGGTTATGAGGAAGAGGTGTTCGGAGCAGCTGCCGAGGAGGATTGAGGATTTGGAAGAGAAAACGCCCGGAGCAGAGGAGGAGGAGGAGGAGGAGTAGCTGTTGGGGCGGTGGTGGGAAGGACGCGGCAGTTTGAAATGTCCTCTGGGAACGTCACTGAGGCAATTCAATATTTCGAAATAATGCAAAGGGTTGATTTATGCGGTTGCTTCATCCGCTATTGTCCGTGGCCTAAATCAGTTATTACCCCCAATACTAGGTTCATTACGTTTGGCCACGAAGCGTTTTCATTATTTAGGATGAACTGTAACAAAATAAGACACCGTGCCCCATTACTGAGAAAAGAAAAGAAACCAAAATAGACTGAGAGCTTTCCATTCAGTGGCATTTCATCAGAATCAAATTAAGGCCTCGGGATGCACAACAACATACCCCCCCCCCCCCCCCCCCCCTGGATCCGACGTCAGTAGGTGCGTGCGCGCGCGACAGGGAGACGGTGTCTTTCTGTCCCACTTATCAGAAGGGAAAATAATTATTACCGTGAGAAATGGAACCCCGTTAGTAGGGAGTTCCATTCCATTAACGTGGGACTGAAGATGAATGCACGGATGACGGGCAGCGAGGGACCAGAGTTTGGGAGGGTCGTTAGAGAGTATTGTGTCCAGAAACGCAGAAAGGTCGGCTCGCGAGTGGAACTTCTGTGATTGGGGCTAACACACCTAACTCGCCTCCCGAAGTCGCATTTCGGTGGCTGGATATTAGTTTTCACAGAAGGGATGTACGGAGGGAAATGGCGATCTGATACAGGGCTGTCCCGGAGCGCTCACGAGGATCGCTACATGTAATTCTCTCTCGCTGCCTCTGTCTTTGTCACACTCTTCCTCCGTCCCTCACGCCCTCGCTCCCCATTCTTCCTTTCCTACCCCCTCCCCCCTCCTTGTCTTTCTCTCTCTTTTTCTATGTATTTGTCTTTGTGCGGCTGTCGGTGGGTCTGTCTAAATAATTTCTTTGCTAAACAATTTCTTTGCTAGGCTAGTTTGCGATTGCTTTAATCGGTAATACTTAATTTAGGAGAATATGACAAGTTTGTGTTTTCCTATAAATAGTTAAACAAACATACACACACAGTTACTAGATGTTTCTGTGTGAGTAAAATCTGCAGACAAGCACACATACGGAAATACATACTTAATATACATAGAGTCAGACAAACATATACGCAAATGTATATGATTGTGAATCCCTCAATCTTACCTATCTCTCCGGCCTCCCTGCAGCTCCTCCTCCCTTCCCCACCGACCTTGCCTCGGCCAGCTCCAGCACAGCTCATGTCTCGCCGTCCAGGAGCCGCTCGAAGGAAATTCAATTTGAGGCGAAGTAACGAGGCCGACAGTGCGTCAGGTGGAAAGGTGGCGGGGAAGAGCGAGACGTCAAGAGGGAGAGAGAGCGGAAAACAAGGTTAGTGTCTGCGGAGAAGGAACGGGGAGACAAAGATAAAGAAGAGAAAGGGGGAGAGAGAGAGAGAGAGAGATAAAGAAGAGAAAGGGGGAGAGAGAGAGAGAGAGAGATAAAGAAGAGAAAGGGGGAAGAGAGAGAGAGAGGGAGAGAGAGAGAGAGAGAGAGAGAGAGAGAGAGAGAGAGAGAGAGAGAGAGAGAGAGAGAGAGAGAGAGAGAGAGAGAGAGAGAGAGAGAGAGAGAGAGAGAGAGAGAGAGAGCGATAGAGAGAGAGAGCGATAGAGAGAGAGGACGATAGAGAGAAAAAGAGAGAGAGAGTGATAGAGAGAGAGGGCGATAGAGAGAGAGGGCGATAGAGAGATAGAGAGAAAGAGAGATAGAGAGAAAGAGAGAGAGAGAGAGAGAGAGAGAGAGAGAGAGAGAGAGAGAGAGAGAGAGAGAGAGAGAGAGAGAGAGAGAGAGAGAGAGAGAGAGAGAGAGAGAGAGATAGAGAGAGAGAACAAGAGAACGAGTGGAGGCATTTTCACTATTCTTCCAATTTACATACTGTGTAAATGCAAGGAAACATGCGTGGACACATTCATGTATAGGACACAGAATCATGGCCACTTCCACATAAAGAAATACAAACACACACAATCACACACAAACACACATAAACACACACACACACACACACACACACACACACACACACACACACACACACACACACACACGCACACACATAAACACACACACACACACACACACACACACACACACACACACACACACACACACACACACACACACACACACACACACACACACACACACACACACACACGCACACACATAAACACACACACACACACACACACACACACACACACACACACACACACACACACACACACGCACACACACACACACACACACACACACACACACACACACACACTCACACGCACACACATAAACACACACACACACACACACACACACACACACACACACACACACACACACACACACACAGTACATGCAGTACAAAAATACATACAAACATATGCATATTAATTAATGACTTAAATCGGAGATAAAATGAGCTGCAGTAGAAATATTTCGATTGCCAGGACTTCACCTGTTCGGCATAGAAGTTGAATCAAGAG
>NC_061831.1:31501630-31509130 GCF_019202785.1 Penaeus chinensis
TTTTACAAAGGAGCTGCTTGTTTTATCTGATTTTCTTGTATTTATCACTTTTGTCATTTTTTGCTTCAGTTTTGAATCTTCATGCATTTGTTTCTACTCTTTCTTTATAGACCGCAAAATTCTGAATATTGTATATCAAGGTTCTCTTCATCCAATGGTGTTTCCCAGTTTATGTCATCAGAGGAATCTAAGGTTTTACAATTACTTTTCTTGCAATTGTACTTTCCCTTTTTCTCCTTCCTTACGATGAGATTTTTCCTGGAGCAGACCATCTTTAATTATTACTTGGTTACTGTTTCTTAGATGAGGACAGTATTCCATATCTTTAATGTCATCTTTATGTTTTGTGAATATTAGGTCAAGCATAGATGGTCTATCTAGCCCTAGTATGAATTGTTACATCTTGAAAATGGTAAAATTCATTCATGACTTCTAGTAATTTTGTATTACACGAATCTGGCTAGGCTCGGGGATCGAAACTTTCCCATTCAATTTTGCTATGGAAATCCCTTGTTACAAGAATTTCTTTTGCATTAGTTTCCGAAAGTTGTAGCACTTCTTCCAAGCTCTTTAACGTTTCCTGAATTAGTTTTTGGTAATTTTTTGTGACCACACCGATGCATGAGATAGCATGTGTGTTGTATTATGATGTTTGTATCTACTTCAGTTCCCTTTAGGTCTAAAATGGGGTTTTGCTTATTCTCTAATTCCTTTATAATAATTCCTTGTTATTACTACCCATTGCATTTTGTATTTACTAATGCATACTACATCTGGTTTATTAATTTCAATAACTGTATCTCCGAACTTCGAACATAAAGCATCTATAAACTATTTCCCTATCATCTTTTGGTTCATGGTTGGCCAGGACTATAGCTTCCTTTGTTACATGAGCTACTACTTGCTTATTCACGAATGTCACTTTTCAAGGGTGTTTCTTTCGAATAACCCCATCCTTCTATGAGCTATGATATTCTGCTTTTAGAATTCTGGATTTATGACCTTGAGAATATTGGCAATCAATCAATCGTTCGATTCCATCAATGCACATTTACCATGGCTAGCAGACTAGACCACCCATTGCCCGATCTTCTCCGTATTTTATATGTATGAGATGTATTACAATGATGCAATGCACTACGCTCTCCGCGTGTGTGTGTGTGTGTGTGTGTGTGTGTGTGTGTGTGTGTGTGTGTGTGTGTGTGTGTGTGTGTGTGTGCGCGCGCGTGTGTGTATGTGTGTGTGTGTGTGTGTGTGTGTGTGTGTGTGTGTGTGTGTGTGTGTGTGTGTGTGTGTGTGTGTGCGTGTGTGCGTGTGTGTGTGTGTGTGTGTGTGTGTGTGTGCGTGTGTGTGCGTGTGTGTGTATGTGTGTGTGTGTGTTAATTTATGTCAAGTATTGATTTTCCGTTTGTATTTATTTCCTTTTCCTCCTGTTATCCTCTGGTGAGAGATAAAATTCATAGAAGGAAATATTGTTTCATCAGACTGTTGTATTCACCCCTGGTTACCTCTGTAGCAACTGTAGCAACTCCCTGTGTTCAATATTTATGATGTAATAAAAAGTTACATGCATTCAAAGACACACATGCGCACACACACACACACACACACACACACACACACACACACACACACACACACACACACACACACACACACACACACACACACACACACACACACACAGAGTCTAAGTATTCAGTATCCGAGGATGAGTTGCACAGTTTCGTGGTGAAGCACGGCGCGTTCAAAGGCGCAGCAGGTGACCGAGCAGCGGTGATCTAGCGGTGGGCTAGCCTACGACTCTCTAATGGGAGGGCATCTCGGGATAAAGAAGACCACCTCGCAGATTCATAGTAACTCTTTCTGGCCGGGAATGTGCATAGATGTAGCACGGCATTGCAGGTCCTGAGACGTATGTCAACGCATGGTCGACAAGGGATGTTTCAGCAGAGTCAACATGAGGAGAGTGCCGCTTATCCTGGAGCATTTTCAACAAGTCGCCGTGAACATAGTGGGTCCGATAGAGCCTCGAGCAAATGATGGATCGCATTATATATTTATGCGATTGTTGATTACGTGACGTATTACCCAGAAGCAATCGCTTTGGAAAATACTGACTCGTGCAAAAGCTTTACTCTCGGTTTTCTGTCGTGTTTGGGATCCCGAAAGAAATTACGTCAGACAAGTGTAGCCAGTTTACATTAGAGATGATGAGGTAATTTTATCGTCTGCTGTCTATAATGGAGTCTAACAGCCACACCGTACCATGGGATGAGTTATGGTTTGGTTGACAGGTTCAATGGCGTTTTAAAAAAGATGCTGAAGCATATGTATCAAGAGCAACCGAAAATGTGCCCACGATTTACAGACCCGCTTCTATTTTCGTATCGCGAAGTTCTGCAAGCAAGCATAAAGTTTTGACTGTTTGACCTTGTCTATGGTCTTTCCATGCGCGGGCCACATACGAGTACATGATCAATTTAAGGGAAAAGTTGGAAAAGACATGTAATTGGTGTAAAGGGAATTGGAAAAAGCTGCAAATAGTTATCAGTATCATTAATGACAAGCGTGCGCGCGAGAGGGAGGCGAAGGTCGAAGATAAAGTATTACTCCTACTTTCCACTAGTAATAATAAACTCCTTTTGCAGTGGCAATGAGAAGGTCAACAGATATAACTGCGTGCTAGATGTAAACAGTACAGAACGTAAGTACCATATCAAGATGATCAAGTACTAATATGAGAGGTTCATCGAAGAAGGGGACAGTAAGCGTAGTAAAAATGTGGAACGCAGCAATGCAAAATGCATTGTTGATGTATTGCTTGACGTGATAAGAGTAACTTTGAGTTTAGCGTGGTATTTACAAATGTCCCGGGAAGACCAGATGTCATTGTGCACACAATGTAACTGGTGATAGGCGACTACATACTAAGCAATATCCTATTCCTTATGTATTGCAACAACATATTGACGAAGAAGCAGATCGCATGCTCGAGTTAGACGCGATAGAGCCTTCAACTTAGCCTTACTTGAACCCGCTAATTATAGTAAAGAAAAAGGATGGGAGTGATCACATTTGTTTAGAGAGATAAATAAATTAACGGTATTTGACTCGGAATCAATACCAGATCTGGAATTGATAATAACTCCTATTAGTGGTAGTAAATACTTCACAGTGATCGATCTCTCCCGCGGGCATTAGGAAATCCCCAAAGATGAACAAAGTAAGCATTCCAGACAAGTAAAGGGTTGATGCAATTTAAAGTTGTACTTTTTGGATGGATTAATGCAAGCGCATGATGAGGAAATGTTTAACAATGTCGCTAACGTTGAGATTTCGTCGATTATTCATTAATCCACACGAAAGAATGGGAGGAACACATTAAAACTTTGATAAAAATTCCTAACTTTATGGCAAATGCATCGCTCACCGCTCGCCCTTCGAAAATTGAGATTGGGTATTTTACCTGGGGAAGCGATGTGGGTGGCGGAATGTCACAAACAGCCACGGATAATACAAGATAATGAATATGGCTGTTCCGAGAACTAAAAAGTAAATCAGATCTTTCTTGGTTTGACAGGGTATTACCGACAATATATACCTGATTATGCCACAAATGGCATCAAGCACTCGTCCTATTCTTAAGTTCCCTGGCATGTCTAAAGACATGTCAGGGATGGGGAACGTGGCTGGTATTTTACCCGAGTAAAAAATTAAAGGGAGATGAGCGAAGTTATTCGGTATTCGAGGAGTGTTTAGCAGTAGTGTGGGCTGTAAGTAAAATATATCAGTATTTGTATAGTAAGGCTTTCGTGATAGAATCGGATCATCAGCCTCTAAAATATCTAAATACAGCAAATCATGTAAATGAAAGGTTGATACGATGGTCTATGTGTAGTGTACAGACATGTGTAGGCCCAGGGGCCACCACCTATCAAGAAGGGTGCCTTAAGGGCCAAAGTGCCTCCCCGTGAAGGTCAGTGGACATCTGTAGGGTAAACCCACCCCCTGATGTCAAATCCCCTCTCCAGAGAGAAAAGGCAAGGATAGGCTAGTATAAGAGCAGTGCAAGATGCATGAGAGTAAAATGAAAGGAGGACATAAGAAAGGAATGAAGTCAAGTCGAAGAACCACGAGGCTGCATATGATAGGTGGTGTATGTATAAGTGCAATTTTGGCACGGTCCAGCTCCTATCTGTAGTGCTGTCACATAGGCTCAATACTTGACATCACGTTTGTGACATGTGGACAGTTTTAACCGAAATATGGTGTTAAAAGAGTAAAAAAATAATGGATAAAATACATAAGGTAGATAAAACACATAAAACATACCATCTCAACACAACTGACAGTCAGCAAGCGCAACCGCACACAAGCCCAAATAGACACCTGTTTTGACATTGCAACAAAATACAGCTTATATATACACACATATACATAGCGCACGGTCCGAGTGCGTCCAGAGAGCGCACGCAATTCAACTCTCGTTCACTCAATCACGCGCAAACACACACACACGCACCAACATATGTATATACACTTACATTTACATATACATATACTCATGCTTGCACACACACACACACACACATACATGTTGTGCACGCAATAGGGCGTATACATACACACACAGAACACAACATGGAGCGAGTATCATCTAAGAGGAGGGGGGTTGGGGGGGCTGAGCCATGCTATGTGTGTCATGCTATAGAATCCATACTCATACCAAAAGGATATCAGTCCCCTGCCGGAGCCAACTCATCATCCCGCCCGGGGCGACCCACCCTCTGGTCTTTGAGAATTATAATGAACATTTTGATATAAAAAAGGGATGATGATTCTGTGCCAGTACATGTCGTCCCCCCCCCCCCCCCCACTAAAAGGGAAAAAGTAAATGCGGAAGGCAAAAAGCAAGTAAAAGCAATATAAACAAGAGTAAAACAATACAAGAGCAAGAGCAAGAGAAAAACAACAAAAGAGCAAGAGTAAAACAATAGAAGTAAGAGTAAGAGCAAATCACGCACACAAAAAAAGTATAAGAGCATGAAAAAAAACGTAAAGGCAACTGCAAGAATAAAACAGCAAAAAGAAGAGCAAGAATGAAATAGCAAACATGTAAATAAAACCTACGAATAATTAAAAGGTGCTACTTAGTGCGGAACATAACACATGGATAAATTACAGGAACTGAGAGCACAAAGAACATACACTGAATTCACAAAAACAGTTAAGAGAGTGAAGGTCCACAAAGTACACAGATGTATACATAGAAGGTTCATTGCCGGTCAGGACTGCTACCCAAGAGTTATCCTCGGCTGGGTGCATAGGGTCGTCCTCTATAACCAATCACTGATTAAATCCAACACATAAAATTGGTCAGATTGGATTAGATTATCCTCCCGCTCAAACTCATCTTCATCTCCCACACCATATCCCCGATTCATCTCTAGCTCCTCAACAGCTAAAGGTACAACAGGTGCTTTCCTGGACTTGGACATTGTAGGGGACCCTGTGGTTGCGGCAGACGCTGAAGGAGGCACTGCAGCAGACGCTGAAGGAGGCACTGCAGCAGACGCCGATGGAGGCTCCGCGGCAGACGCCGATGGAGGCTCTGCGCCAGACGCCGATGGAGGCTCCGCGGCAAACGCCGATGGAGGCTCCGCGGCAGACGCCGATGGAGGCTCTGCGCCAGACGCAGATGGAGGTATTGCGGCTGCGGCAGACGCTGAAAGGAGGTATTGCGGCTGCAACTGCGGCAGACGCTGATGGAGGCTCTGCGGCAGACGCCGATGGAGGCTCTGCGCCAGACGCCGATGGAGGCTCTGCGGCAGACGCCGATGGAGGCTCCGCGGCAGACGCCGATGGAGGCTCCGCGGCAGACGCCGATGGAGGCTCTGCGCCAGACGCAGATGGAGGCTCTGCGGCAGACGCCGATGGAGGCTCCGCGGCAGACGCCGATGAAGGCTCCGCGGAAGACGCCTTTGGAGGCACTGCGGCAGACGCCGTTGGAGGCACTGCGGCAGACGCCGATGGAAGCTCTGCGGCGGCGGCGGTGGCAGACGCTGAAGGAGGCACTGCGGCTGTGGCAGAAGCAGGTAAAATCACTCCTAACATAGTGCTCAATCTAATGAATAGCTTTTGGGTTGCAGGGTTTTCTACCCACACATTGCAGCGCCAGTTCTTTACAGTCAAGAATCTGCATGAAGATTTGAAGACTTGATTGGAAGGGCAGTCTTCTGTACAGACAATGGTAGTCAGCAACCAATGTATGGCTTGAGAATGGATGAGTTGAGGAGATGAGTAATGCTTGCATTGATAGTGGAACCTGTAGTTCTAGAATTAGGCTGAAAGTATGCTGCTTTTACGAAAGCTATTTGTAGTGACTTTGCATCAGTGTAGGTCACTGGGAAGTTCCTGCACTCAATCAACAGAAAGGCTTGATGACTGTAGGCTTCCGACGACAGGCTGTCGGTTACCCTCCTGCTTAACAATATCTGTCGAAGTTTTAAGAATGGAAAGCAATGCTGCTTCTAAAATTGAATTTTGAATATTGTTTACTTTATCATCAATGGTTTCTCCAACAAGTTCGAGCTTGACGCTCCTTGTGAAGGCGACCCAGTCTGCTCTTTTTACGTTAAATTTAGGTGCTGAAGGTGTTCTTGCTGTGTATTCAATCAAAATAGGAAGGTGATCGCTTACCAACGAGTCGTCAATGGTGTCCCACAGGCACTTGGCTGCTATTGATGAAGATACCAGTGATAAGTTAATAAATTACCGGTATCATCGTCCACCCGCGTCGGGCTACCATCATTCAGAAGGACCAGATTAGGATCATTAATCAATTTAACTACTTGCTCACCTCTACCATCTGCAAGTTCCTGACTGATGCCATTTGCACTGGTAGTGTTGTTAGTTGCTGCTGAAGCGTAGGAAGTATTGAGTTTGCTGGTCAAACCTTCAACTTTCCTCTTGGCTTCACGGTAACTAACATCATGCCCACTAATATATGCTAATATTTCAGTCTCCTTCTTCAAGCTGCTACACTCGGCAGAGCCAGATTGCTGGGGACCTCTACAATTAGCACGCTTGAGCGATAAATATACTAGTATCTTTATCATTGCATCATAATGAGGTGTGTCCAAATTTCTGGCATCCATTACAGCACATAGTTTTTTTAATGTAAGGTCGCACTTGGACACGTTCATATCCAACCGTGACATACTCAGGAATTTTACTTGAAACAAAAGTCAAAAAGCACAAACCGTTTTTTTGTTCGCACATTCCCGTCTTTCTTGGTCATGCAGTTCACGTCCACTACGCTTTGGTCCTTCATATTTTCGAAAATTTCACTCTCCTCCATTGTCCTCAAATCCCTACTAAATATTACTCCCTTGCAGGTATTGGGGCCAATAGGGATAGTTACTTTCACTTTCAAATCATAAATCTGCATCAGTTTAAGCAAGTCCTTAATCTGGGTGTTAAATTGCACTTTTACAA
>NC_061831.1:31514130-31516630 GCF_019202785.1 Penaeus chinensis
GCTGGCTGCTGAGCCAGCCGTACGCGCCCGCCCTCCGGGCTGACCAAGTACTAAGCCTTACCCAGACTTATATCCGTGTGAATTATCTGTGTTGCTTACGCTTCTAAATAAAAGAGGTTAAGCCAAACCGTCCCTTTCACTACTCCTGCTAAACCATATGTTTAAGGCGTTCATATAGAGCCTTTACAGTGTGTGTGTGTGTGTGTGTGTGTGTGTGTGTGTGTGTGTGTGTGTGTGTGTGTGTGTGTGTGTGTGTGTGTGTGTGTGTGTGTGTGTGATATATACATATATATACACACACAAACACAAATACATATACATATATATATATGTGTGTGTGTGTGTGTGTGTGTGTGCGTGTGTGTGTGTGTGTGTGTATGTGTGTGTGCATATATATATATAAGGGATTGAGTATCAGGCAATGAGTAAGAGAGGTGTCGTGGTTAGATCAGTGATGATAAGTGCTAAAAATTGTGAGTGAGAAGTGATCTGTGAAAGTGCTACATAAGATAGGAAGATTCGTGAATATATTGAGCCTATATTCCAACCAAAATAGTAATAATAACTCATCCAAACATTTCACAATTCTATAAAATTCAATATTGATCATGCATACGTGGACCTTTTAAAATAAAAGGGATGCCACAAAGTGCCAACTAGGAATGCTATTTCTCATCAACGTGCTAAATAAGTTCATAAGGTCCCAATGCTCATCGAGAGTACCACAGTAGGTAGAATCAACGGTAAAAAAGGGGAAAAAATCACTCCCTACTAAGAAAAGAATACCGAATTACGACATTAGAAAATGGCAAGCATCACCGGTCCTCATACCCACAGGACGCCGAGCAACTGCCAAATCGCACGGTTCTTCTAGTTCAGGTTCCCCTCAAATAGATTCCCTACGGAAGAGCCAAACCGCCAGTATGTAAGTACAGTACATCACAAAATCAGGTAGGTCTAAACATGATTACCTTAAAGCGACAAATATAATAAGCCATCCGACAGAAGTCCCACCAGATAAGTTATGTATAAACAAAGCGTAATTCAAGCGATGGCACCTCAATCGAGTGCCAGACGCTGACCCCGCGACCCGTGGCCGCGGTCGACCGAGGGCGCAGGCCGGTAGGCTTAGCAACCGCTAAGGACTGCGACACCTCTCCGAAAAACTGCCAGATACAAAATCACCTTTAACCTCTAACCTCAAACCCCACCTTACCCATTCCAACATCATCCTAAATCCTCCTCTCCCATATCATCCGCCTTCCCCCAGCCCTATGCTGCAAGCCTAGGCAATTTATGCACATTATAATGCATGGGCTCATTATAATGGAGTGCGTATGTGCGCTCATGCAGACGCTGTTCAAACGTTTGTGCACGAGTATGAGTGCGTATACACGGCAGTGCGCTGATGTATGCAAAATTGCGTGTACGTATCCTTGTGTGTATATATGAAAGAGAAGCAATATATACGTAGATATGTATATATGTGCGTATATGCGTATATATTCATATGGGTATTTGTATATTAATGCATATGTATGTGCGAGTATGTGCATGTGTACGTACATATATGTTTCTGTGGAGGTGCGTATATATGTGTATAAGTATAAGTGTTTGTGTATGTATGTGGGTATATGTATGTATGTATATATGTATGGGTAGTTATGTGTGTATGTATATATGTATATATATATATATATATATATATATATACACACTAGTATGTATGTAGATATATGTATGTGTATGTTAGTGGATATATGTATGTCTATGTGTATATGTGTGTATATGTATGTGTAAGTGTACTTATGTATGAATATTCATATAAATTTATATATTTACATATATGTGTGTATGTGTATATATATGTATGTATGTGTGTGTACTTCAATGTATATGTATATTTATATGGGTATTCATAGTCATAAGTCTGTATGACAAGGTATGTGCGCATGAATGCGTGCGCATAAGTGTGGGTGAGTACATACATATGTATGTTTATATATGTGTATGCATGCGCATGGGTGTAGTTGTGCATAATGTATAAGTATGTGTGTATAGCATATGCATAGGAGCTTTGTAAAGGCGTATGCTTTCATGTGCATGTGCACAAAATGAACATATGCGTAGTAATTACGGCATTTGCGGGTGAACAACTATGTCTGCACTAGGCGCACATACGCATGAAAAAAAAACAGTGTATAAAAATAAAATCACAAATAAACGCACTTCTGATACTCAAGCCCATGCTCAAGGGAGTATACCCTGGTGTAGTGAGCAGGCCCGTGTGTTGCTGCTCATAGGTCCACACTAGACAGGGCCAACCTTACTGGAAGGGCCTATCAGTAGCATCCCGGCTAAAATACTCCCCCCTCCCACCAAGATACTCCTAGGTCAGTAGGTCGGAGGTAACTCGGCTGTCTACCTCACAATCAAAAACCATGACTGCACAAACAGAGCAACGGCCCTCATTTGCCGGAAGCGAATGAGCCCCTGGTTA
>NC_061831.1:31521630-31524130 GCF_019202785.1 Penaeus chinensis
CCCTTTGTGCGTGCGTGTGTGTGTGTGTGTGTGTGTGTGTGTGTGTGTGTGTGTGTGTGTGTGTGTGTGTGTGTTTTCTAAACGACTGGGGTCAAAAGTTATATCTTTTCGTTTAATTTTTCTTGTTCTCTCGCAGCCTAGGAATTCCTGAATCGAAGGATACGCCCCTCATATCCTTTTTATTTACCGGTAGTTTTAGGCACTTCCAAGCTAATCGTGTTTAGTAATTTGTTATCGATCTACAAGTCTTTGTCCTTTCAAAAAAAAAAAAAAAAAAAAAAAAACGAGTAACCAGGCTAGCCAGCGTTTGTTGTACTTGGGAGATATTATAACAATATCAAAGTTAATAATCATATTTCATATACTCAACTTTACTTATCTGAATTTGTCTGAATGCATTAACGGGTTCAAACTTTTAAAGTGATTTACAATGTATATAATGTGCGGCATTACAACAGCTTGTGGAAAGTACTCCTTAAGAGATTGTAAATCTAAGAAATTTATACATTTGAAAATGATTATAAATGTCATCACCAATCCAATCTGGAGACAATATGTACTAGGTTTTGTATTTACCAAGAGATACCGTGAGTTCGATAAAAAAATACAAATAACCTACATATTATAGAGGATGGGCGTTCACCGTATTAGTCGTATTATTGTTTTTCCAGTTTACAATATTTATGCAAAGTATGAAAAGTTGTAATTGTAGCAATTCGGTTGTTTAGATGATATAGGCATCACTTCCGAAAAAAACAGGGTAGATAAGAATAAGAATAATATATATATATATATATATATATATATATATATATATATATATATATATATATATATATGTATATATATATATCTATTTATTTATTTATTGATTGATTTATTCAATAACAGATGCTATATATATATATATATATATATATATATATATATATATATATATATATATATATATATGTATGTATATATATGCATATATATAAATACATATATATATATATATATATATATATATATATATATATATATATAAGTAGTTTCATTGCCACTGACCCGCGTTTTCCACAACTTGCCTGTACATAAATCTGCATACATTGTACAAAGGTACATTAGCTATCAATCCAACCCTTCGATCGAAACAGCAATAGAATGATGGAGCAGAGGGACCGAGCGCGTCATCCAGGAAGGGCGCCGATTCCAGTAGGAGAAGAGTGAGCTGCTACATATACTGCTTTCCACGTATATTCACAGCATAAAAGAAACACGTAGGAAAGATGCATTATCTTTTTAATCATGAAACGAAACATCAATAGCTTATAAGAACGGTCTACCCAAGACTAGTTGAGTCTTTCCTGATGGGGTTGGGAGAAGAGTCCTTTCATCAATAAGAATTTCTCTCAATATACTAGCGTCGCTGTTGCAGAGCAACAGGTTCCAATTTGTTTTGTTTTTTTACTTCATCAGCAAATTATTTAACAGTCACTCTACATTGTAATTGGTTTTCACAAACATATCCCGAATGACAACTAATTCGGCAATAGTTGTTCTCATATCCTTACAACACAGAAGTAAAATGTCAGAAGATTGCAACCCTTTAATCATGCAATTACGATGATAAGGTTTATTATAAGAAATATCGTTTAGTGTCAGACCTTTATTGTAATCTGTTACATTTCTCTTCTGTGTGTGTGTGTGTGTGTGTGTGTGTGTGTGTGTGTGTGTGTGTATGTGTAAAGAAGTACTTCTGGGTACTTCGGTAACATTTCTTTTCCTAATGCTTCCTAAGAATACTAGTTAGATAGTGATGTTGTGTGGGTCTATATATACAGTAAATTGTATAACACCATTAAAGTTTATTAAAAGTCACTTATTTAAGATACATAAGAGAATTATCATACTTTTCGTTACATATTGTATTATATTTTAATTTCTAATCCGTCAAAACATGCTATCTTTTCCTAAAGACTTATACTTTTTTGAAACATCGTACTGTCACTCTTAATCATTTCCTGATTACACGGTTATATTTCCACACGTCACACTGATTTACAGCGAGAACAGGAGAGAAATAGAGTCATTCATCAGCGTGGATTCCTCCCGTAAAAAGCGCGTCCAAACTAGCTGTTACTGTGTATTGAAGCGCCGGCCTCCTTCGCTTTATCAGCTTACTGTAGTCTGGATCAAAGGGTTGAGTCGGAGGTCAATAGACCCTAATTCGGGGTGACGGCGATTCAGATAAACAGGAAATGAAGGTGTTTTGTTTGTCGAGTAAGGAAGGCCTCTGGGTAGTAATGAATAATGTGCCTTTACTTAAAATTCACTGTTACATTTAAGAAACCAAATCAATGATTCCATTTCGCTTCACGCATGTCTGACGTATTTTCCATAAGTTATTTCATATGTATTTTCTGAAGCATTATTGCCTAAACGAAAAGAAAGGAAAGTCAGTCACATGGCTAATTATTTCGGAGGAAATAGGGAATATATATCCTTTTTTTTTTTT
>NC_061831.1:31574130-31581630 GCF_019202785.1 Penaeus chinensis
TCATTGCAGTCTCCATGTGTCCTTGCACATCCTGTAAGCTTCCTCCTGACCAGCACAGTGTAGTCATTTACAGCAATGGCAAGCAGGGTTACACTTAAGGCACTCCCTTGTGGGACACCTTCCAGCTGATCTTCCAGGTTAGAGAAACTGTTTCTCACCCTCACTCTAAACTTCCTGTCAGCAAAGAAGCTTTGTATGAAGGTATGGGATATATAGCCCACCCCTTTTCTTTTTCTTAGCACAGACCCTATTACTTCCCTTTGCTCTGGGAACCACTCGGACTTTGACTAGAGGGGGCACTATCTGTTATCACAAAGTGTGGTTCCTCCAAAAGTTTTCTAAGTTATACCTCTAGAACCCACACTATAAAAAGAATAATTAACCTTAGAGGTAACTGAGAGAAGAGTAATATAAAAACACTTAATCAGCTTACAATATTTGCTGATATATTGAGTTATACATCATTACACTTCTACAATAAATCTAACAAAATGTCCAAGTGCGTGTGATTCAACCTGTCACTTTTTACACTAGTTCTTTTTCTCAGATATCTTCCTTTCCTTTATCAAGTCCATGGACACCAAGGACGTGAAAACCAAAACCTTAACAAAAACAAACAAAAAATCCTAGAAAGGAAACAATTATTTAAGTTAATAATGATAAAACAATAAAAAGTTACCAAACATAACTAAATAATTTCTTGTAGGAACAAAAATATTTCTTACAAACTAGTTATGTATAATATTTATGCCAATATATACGATCTGAGTAGCTATATGCACATTATAGTAAATTTGACGAAAAATCATTTTAATATTATTCCAATATAAATGTTAAGAACACTTACTCTTTGAATGTGTTTTTAAATTCTTAATAATAATAAGAGAGAAACATCGGGTTGGTGCCACGTGCCAACCTTAGCTGTGAAGAAGATATACTCTTTATCTCTTATTTCCAGTTTGATCTCAAATAGTTTCTTTTCTTTTGTTCTGTAAATCAGATTTATAGTATTTTATGATTTTATTAATGATATTATTAGAGTTGAATGCCCCTTCTTACCTCGGATATTTCATTATAATCTAATACACTTTCAGGCTGTTGTATGCCACTCCTCTCTGCTCTCTCTCTCTCTATCTATGATTATAGTTATTGTTTCAGGATTTAGCAATGCATATACCTCAAAATTTAATGTCTACTCAGATCACATAGTACAAGTATATAGTTCTTCTTAATCTATTCATGTATAATTCCAAAACTTAAATTAATCGTTCCAACTGCAAAAATAATACACATTGTTTTCTTGATCAAAATATAAATTATATAACCTTGATATAACAGTGAAATATGACACTGTACCCTTTATATAACGAGAATGTATGACGGGGGTAATAAAAAACTTATACTTCATAGGGTAAACTATCCTATTTTACAGTTTCCTAATCTTAGTAAAAAACTAATGTAGAAATATATAGACATTATGCAGAAATGATAAATTAAAGTATTAGCTTTCTAGAAATATAAATAAGTGTTTTTATCTTACAAAGCTAAAGACAAAGGCTAAGGTATACATAATAAATAACATATGAGGTATACACATTCTTCCTGGGTGGCCAGGACTTTAGCTTTCTTTATTACAACAGTTATCATTTGCTTGTTCATGAATGTCACCTTTAAAGTGCGTTTCTTTCCTTTTCGAATAATCCCAACCTCCTCTGAGTTCAGTTCCGTCTTCTACAACTTTTTCTTCATGCAATGAGCACAAGACATGTAAAGTTAGAATGACCCCAAAAATCGTCTATAAACCACCCTTTGTATACCT
Source organism: Penaeus chinensis (assembly GCF_019202785.1). Classification (NCBI taxonomy): domain Eukaryota; kingdom Metazoa; phylum Arthropoda; class Malacostraca; order Decapoda; family Penaeidae; genus Penaeus; species Penaeus chinensis. The sequence continues at coordinate 31,575,950 of NC_061831.1, forward strand.
CACTTACTTGGTCTTTATGGATATTTTCCACTTATGTCAATTTTATTATTCTTTAGCTATATAAGATAGCTACATGGACAAAATACAGTAGGTTTGCTCCTAAATAGAGGGAAGGATGGAACTTTCCTCGTTTGTGGAAATGCATGGTCATGGTCTTGCTTTGAGAAAATTTTAACCCGTGGTATGTTGCCAACTGCATAACGTAATTCACTGCAGTCTCCATGTGTCCTTGCACATCCTGTAAGCTTCCTCCTGAGCATTACAGTGTAGTCATCCAGTGTAGTCAGTATATCAGGATATGTCTTAAGCTCATTAATTGTTTGATATCCTTTCTTCAAATACCTCTAAGGCTTAAGGTAGATCATAAGTAACCTCTGAGATTATTATTATCATTATCTAAATACTTAATTATATTCTCAGAAAGATAATACTTTATTATTTTTGTATAAAGTTCAATATATGCATATCTTATTACTATAAAAAAATTGGAAACAGTCTTAAATATGATAGTTTACCTTATGAATTATCAGTTTTCTTTGTTGCCCCACAATACATTATCTTTGATTAAAGGGTCCCCGTTATATTTCACTGGTACTTATTATATTAAGGTTGCATAATTGACATTTTCACGAAGAAACCAATATGTATTATTATTGTTACTGGGGAAATTTATTTACATTCTAAAATTATACATGTATGGATTAAGAAGACCTATATGCTTGTGATATATATTATCTGAGTACACGTTATATATAGTATATACAGTATCACACCTTGATACTATACCATAGCCAGAGAGAGAGAGAGAGCAGAGAGAATGACATTTAACTGCCTGAAAGTTTTTAGATAAGAAAGGTAAGGTAAGAAAGGGCATTCAGCTGTAATAATATAATTATTAAAATCATAAAATACTATATATCTAATTTGAAATGTATTTCTTATTATTATTGAGAATTTAAATCCCATTCAAAGAGTAAGGGTTCTTGAAATTGATAATAGGACAATATTAAAATTATGGTTTAGTTAAAATTACTATAAAACTACTCAAATCGTATATAAAGGCATAAATATTATATACCATTTGCTTGTGTGTCAGATATATCTTGTTCCTGCAAGAGATGATTGAGTTATATTGGATAATTTTATAGTGTTTTACCATTCCTAAAGTAGAATAATTTATTCTTTTTCAGGAATGGGTTTGTCTGTTTTCTTTCTTTTCTTCTCTTTTGATGGTGTGGACAAGAAGACATCATCTCCAGGAGTCCTCTGATTTGATGGCAGATAAGAAGAAATATGAGAAAATTGATCTATAAAGGCGAAAGACTAAAGAAGGAAGACAAGTGAAGAAGAGTGGGGGTAGGACTACTCTCCCTCTGAGAGGTGACATTTGGAGATGAATGTTTATAATTGTGAAGGTGTAATGATTAATAGGCTTAATATGACCATGTTCTTGTTTAGATCAGCAAAATGTCCTTGCTTGCTGCCCAAGGTGTGACTGAAACTCATTTTTCTTTACCGTCTCCACTAGTTGTGTCTTTATTACTCCTTTGTGACCTTGATGTCTTTCTCTAACTTTTTCCACTCCATTTACCGTTTTCTTTACTTCAGATACACCGGTATATGTAGCTGTCATCTTTTTTGCCTCCTTTATTATCTGAGACTGGTTGCTTGACAAATTTCTTTCAATCTGCTTAACAGTTTCCTGTACTTTCATTACTTTGATTCTTTGCCTCGATTTGACTCCTGTTGCCAATCTTCCATCTTTTCCTTGAGTTATTTTATTTCCATGTCAGACCTTTCAGTATTCTCTCTCGGAATGATTGTGTTCCTGCGCAGATTATCCACCAATTCCTTCGAATTTACGTTTTCTTCGCGTATTTTCAAACACTCTGCTACCAGGCTGTTGGCTTCAAGAGCTGCAGTTCTATCTGCTGCTTCCGCTAGCTTCATTTTCGCGGTCGCCTCACAAAGCCTCACGATTTTTTGTTTTTTGTTTTGTTTATTCGTTCACTTTGTAATACAAATTATTATTTCAACCTAAACCGTGAGTGTGTGTGTGTGTGTAGGTTTGTGTGTGTGTGTGTGTGTGTGTGCGCGCGCGCGTGCCAAATATATAAATCGTCAGTACAATGATTCAAACTGCCTGTTATATGAACTGACATTCTTTGTATCAATGAATAGATACTAATGTCTCCTGATTGTTGGAATACATATTGCTGTTTTGGTGTTGCTGTTCCTGTTGCTGTTGCTGACTTGTTTTCATTGCCTGTTGAGAATTCAGCATCGTTAATAATTTATGTATAATGATATTTTTTTGGAAACGCTCTGTAAACATGCTAATTGGAACTTTGTAATTCGAAAACAAGGGAGAGGTGAAAAGCTGGATTGTGTAATTAATGTAGGCTAACAGACTTCCATTTAATTATAAATCATTTAAACTATTGCTTACTCTTGATATTTTTTTTTTTCTGCAGAACTACATCATTATTCTGGTTGAATTTGCCATTCGCAGTAAGAAAACATGAAAAGTAGTGTCGGTCAATTATTTTTCTTCCTGGTATTTGGGTGACATTTGACAAAAAAAAAAAAAAAAAAAAAAACGTAACAAGGCTTTGATTTGATAATAAGGCTTATATAATTATTGATACTACGATACATACATAAATAAGAGGTGTCGGTCAGCCAAAGGTCGTCACGGTAGGAATATATCATTATATATATGTTACGAATCGTTCAGCAGCCATGCTTATGTAACAGCAGGAAGTACAGAGGAGGTCATCCCTTCGTACATAGCTATTCTGTGGCCATGCTATTTTTCATGTTTTTATTTCCTATTTATGCAGGGCTAAAGGAGAAAGAGAGAAATTATAATTTTAGGTGTAACTAAAATTCTCTCTCTCTCTCTCTCTCTCTCTCTCTCTCTCTCTCTCTCTCTCTCTCTCTCTCTCTCTCTCTCTCTCTCTCTCTCCTCTCTCTCTCTCTCTCTTTCTGTGTGTATGTGTCTATATATGTTTTTCTTTATTTCTTTCGTTCTTTCTTTTCTTCTTTTTCTTTTATCCTTCTTCACTAACTGACATAAAGTTTTAATCTATTTTGTCGCTAATTCTGTAACTCCACTCTCTCGAGACCCATCTTTAAAACATTTTCTTCAGTGTTTAATTTCTGACTATATAGTCCATTCGTCATTATACAAATATTTGTTAGAATAATACTATCAAGTGCAGCCTAGAAGTCGTGCTTCTCACGCCACTTCATAGAACATATATATTTATTTTTTATATAAAGGCCAAAACAAGGCATGACGAGATTATCATTCTGAAGTGCATTCGACGATAAACTTTCGAAAATCAATTATGACTTCTAAAAGATGCATGATTTTCTATTTCGTTAATTAACGAGGCACATACCAGCTAATGAGCCGTCTTCTTTAATGTAGAAGGATTAACCCAATCGCCCCGGATTTATGTTCTGTACCCTGTAGTTTTTTGTGAATTACATACAGATAGCTCCACATGTGCTCAGCCGGCAAGGAGTCTATCAGTAGCCCTAGTGACCTATCCTGATTTCCCCATTGCTTGAATTGGAGGGAAAATGTGTTTTTCTTTTCAATACAGTTGACATCGATACTGTTATTATCGTTAAGAGGATGTCGGTTAGAGATAAAACTTTCTGTGATGGTTGATGCCACCTTGTTAGTGGTCAAAACAGCATTGGATTTTTCAAATGCCAAGAATACCCGCTGTCCTTATTTATTCAGTTTTATTATGGTAAGTCAAGTATGAGTAATCAGGACATCGTATAGCGACTATAGATATGGAAAATGTAGAAAAAGGGCATGAATGAGAGTGAATATTTTGATAGCAAATATATCTATCTAAGAAATACATATATTTCTAATGATGATGTAATCCATTCTTGCTAAATTTGTCTCTGACACTATGAAGATATTCATACTCATTCATAACTTTTTTCTACATTTGTTGCAATGAACACTCGGGAGAATGATGAAGATAAAGAATATTGTTTTTTATTGTTACTGCTCCTACTGCTGCTGCTGCTGCTGCTACTACTACTACTACTACTACTACTACTACTACTACTACTACTACTACTACTACTACTACTACTACTACTACTACTACTACTACTACTACTACAACTACTAGTAGTAGTGGTAGTAGTAGTAGTAGTAATGCTACTACTATTGTTACTACTTCCCACTAATATGACAAAAAGAAACAGCAAATGCCACTACTATTACTACTACAGTTGCGGTTGCTGCTACTTCACTATAATTATTGCTGGTATTCTTTTTTTACAACCCTCATTATGATCGTCATTACTATTGGCGTGCATCATAAAATAAGTATCACGCTCCACTTTACGTATTGTCTTGACGGATGTATTTCACACAATTGTATTTTAATCGTGTAAATGTTGCTGCTATTATCTCTCACCGCTGTCACTGGTTAAGCGCGGTGATGCGATTTACATAAACGAAAAAAAACAACAACTTTTCTCTTGTGATAATTCAAAAATGAAAATTCATTTGCATTGGTGGCGATGCAGCAGTTATCAGTGTTGCGACAGAGAAGATGATCATTGTCACTCTCGTCATTAAAACGATTTCATAATTTTTCTGATACACCAGAATCACTTTCAGATATATTTACTTTTTTCACCTTATTATAAGTAGCTGGCCATAGGATTTAATCCACTTACAAATAGACACATACAAGCTAAGTGTATTGATGCATTCAAACCTATAACCATACAATCATAAAATCATTGAATACATACCCACAACAGAAAATCTCAGGCAAGGACATTTTTAAGCCTTCTGCTTCTCCAAGACACGGACGAAGCCGTTTATCGGGTGACCGCAGGGCCGGCCGGCAGAAGGGCAGAGGCCAACGCACGCGACCTGGTCCTGAGGGAGGAATTATGATACATGAAGAGACGCGAGGTTTGCAGCCTCAGCTGAAAGGGACATATGAAGAAGATTCCCAGGGGCTGGGGAAATTTATTTGTTATAGAGAGAAAGGTACAGAGAGAGGGAAGAAAGAAAAGAGGGAGAGAGACGGAAAGACCGAGAGATGGAGAGGAAAGACACACACACAGATGTGAAACAAACAAACAATAGTCCATATATACACATATATATTAGCTCTCTGCTGATAACGACATCAGAATACAGCGTGAAAAGAGCTAAAAAAAAAAAAATTAAATAAATAAAGCACGAACACTCGGTTTATGTGAGTAGGCAGAAGCTTACCACCATCTATAAACATTTTATGGTTTTCTAAGTTTATTTTTATTTTTTTTTCAAATATAGGCATACACACACACACACACACACACACACACACACACACACACACACACACACACACACACACACACACATACACGCACGCACACTGTAATTACTTTGTACAATGTAAAGTGAGGGCAAGAAAGACCCGCCTGTGACCTCGCCTTATCTTGCTTTGCAGACAAAATCCTTGAATCCGGGACAAACCCAGGTCAGCGAGCGCCTCTGGGAACGAATTTCCAAAAATCCCTTCGACAATCCATGATAAATTCGGGACTCATTCAAGGAAGAAAATTCAGAGAGTAAGTAAGAGAGATATGTTTTATGCTGCAAGAAAATACTGCCTCGAGGAAGAAATTGATAAGAT
>NC_061831.1:31586630-31596630 GCF_019202785.1 Penaeus chinensis
GGAATCTTCCATAAGTGTTAGAAAAGAAAGCTGCAGGGGCCCCTGTGAAGTTTTCCCGCCTGGGAGAGGTGGATTTAAATTATGCTCCGGATGTGTGCTCTATAGATAACAGGGTTATTGATGAGAATATTACTGTAGTTTATAGTGGGGCTATAGATGAGGATGCAGTTGACAATAACAGGGTTATTGATGAGATGATTACTGTAGTTTATAGCGGGGATATAGAAGAGGATGCAGTTGACAATAACAGGGTTATTGATGAGAATATTACTGTAGATTATAGCGGGGCTATAGATGAGGATGCATTTGACAATAACAGGGTTATTGATGAAAATATTACTGTAGATTATAGTGGGGCTATAGATGAGGATGCATTTGACAATAACAGGGTTATTGATGAGAATATTACTGTAGATTATAGCAGGGCTATAGATGAAGATGCATTTGACAATAACAGGGTTATTGTTGAAAATATTACTGTAGTTTATAGCAGGGCTATAGATGAGGATGCAGTTGACAATAACAGGGTTATTGATGAGAATATTACTGTAGTTTATAGCGGGGCTATTGGTGAGAAGGTGACAAGGGATAGTGGCGGGGCTACTACTACTGATGTTTTTCTAGTAGAGGATCTAATAATAGATGTAGATTCGTGTGGATCCTTTTGTGTTTTAGTCAGGGACATTAGTATAAATGATTTAAATGTATCAAATTTTGTTGTCTACTCCTTGAAAGGATTTAAAGATATGCTTAATGGAAGGCATAGTCACTCCTATTCCGTCATCAGATAGTGTCACGAAGTGGTTTCGGATACCATTTAAAAACGAGGGGAATAGAGAAGTTGAAATTGGGCAGAATACGACTGTGGGAGAATTCGCAAAACTAGTAGACATATCTCCTGGTGAAGCCAAAAGGCAGGTAGGAGCAAGTGTTAAGAGCAACAGAAATAAAACTTGTAGATTATTAGAGGAACTAGACAAAATATTTGAACAAGGTTCAGAAGAGCACGGGGTGCTGGTAGACTTCGTTATATATTTCCTAAAGGTTTTTAGTCTAGATACGGATCCTTTACTTATTTCGAATGAATACTTCCACGAAATAAGGGCTCTGGGACCTCCAGTTTACAAAAAACCCTATCCCATCCCGTTCAAATACAGAGACGAGATTAGGACTCAGATTGACTCTATGTTGAGGGAAGGGATTATACAACCCTCACGTTCTCCTTACAATGCACCACTGGTGCCAGTACGTAAGAGAGATGGGGGTTCCGGTTATGTTTTGACTTCAGAGCTCTTAATGAATGTATAAAGGATGACTGATACACCTTGCCAAACATAGATTCTATCCTGCAAAGGTTAGGTAGGAGTCGTTTCTTCTCGTGTTTAGACCTCAGGCAGGGATATCATCAGATACCCCTGACCCCCGCTAGTCGAGAGAAAACAGCATTTTCCACTATGGATGGCCACTTCGAATTTATGAGGTTGCCTTTTGGGCTGAAAGATGCACCTTCTTCTTTCCAGAGGATCATTAATCAGGTCCTGTCTGGTCTGATTGGGGATGTAGGTTTTGTTTGTTTAGACGACAGCAGAGTAATCTCTCTCTCAAACTTACTAAATGTTCGTTTTAGTTGGGTATCTTGGACATGTGATTAGTGAAAATGATATTAAGCCACAAAAGAAAAAGATTGAAGCAATGGAGGAAAACCCACAACCTATAATTTTGAAAGAGCTCCAGGCGTTTCTCGGTGCAACTAACTACTATCGCAAACTTATAAGTAATTTTGCAGATATATCGCACCCGTTAATTGACTTAACTAGAGGCTGTAAGACTAAAGATGGGAAAACGAAACTAGCTTGGACACAGGAAGCATTGGATGCATTTCACAAGTTGCGCACAGTTTTGTCTGGGGATATAGTGTAAAAGTACCCAGATTTTTCCTGTCCATTTGTATTAGTTACAGATGCAAGTAAAACAGCCATTGGGGGAGCTCTCCAACAGGAGGATTATAATGGGACCCTTAGACCATTGTCTTACTTCAGTCGACAATTTACGGGTGCCGAGTTATATTCTTCTTCTGTAGAAAGAGAGGCATTGTTCATAGTATACGGGCTAAAGATAAACAGAACACTGATTCAGGGTTTTCCAGTAATAGTTCATTCAGACCATAGGCCTCTTCGTTTCTAGTAGAGATAGAAATGGAAGACTAGCCAGGTGGCGTATGGCAGTAGCAAAGTTTGATATCTGCGTAGAGTACTTGCCGGGCAAGGACAATCAGTTAGCAGATGCGCTATCGCGGATCAGAGCAGCTGATCAGCCGATAGACGATTTAGTTGTCGGTGTTGTTACTCGCCGAGCTACTACATCTTATAAAGGGATAAATCGGCTTGATAGTCCGAGGTCAGAAATGGTAGAGAGTAGTGACAGTAGTTCACCGGAGACCGTTGACATATGGGGACTAGATAGTTTACGAAATGCACAAGATGAAGACCCACTATGGGGTAGTGTAAAACATAATTTACGAAGTGACTGTGACCTCACAACAGATGAGTTTAAAGGGATTTCTGAGAAAATCTAGAATTATCAGGTACGACCAGATGGGATATTATATAATGTTTTAGATAAGCCTTTTAGAAAGGTTTTTCGAGTAGCGGTACCAAAGTTGTATCAGAGTACAGCTTTAAGGTTAGCTCATTCGATTCCTGTTGCAGGGCATGGGGGTGTTTTGATAACCTTAAAGAGATTGGAATTATTTGCATTTTTTCCAAACATGAAGAAAATAGTAAAGGAATATTGTTTGTCCTGCAACATATGTTTACGCTGGAAGCCAGGCAAACATATCCCTGTTCCTCTCTTGAGATATCCTGAAGTTTCAAGACCTTTTGAGCGTGTCCATATGGATATAGTGGGTCCGTATCCGGAATCAGATGCTTTGACAAAATGTCTTGTTGCAATTCCATTAAAATCTAAGGATTCATTAGAAGTCGCGAAGGCATTTATGAATGGCTTCATTTACAAAGAGGGGACTCCGCATCAAATCATTTCTGATGGGGGATGGGAGTTCGTAAACGAACTATTTTACGCTGCGTTTACATCGAGCGAGTCGCGTCGAGTCAAGTCGCATCAAGTCATTTGAAGCGATTCATTTCGACGTATCTCCATTTACACCGAATGCGTCAACCCGAGTCAAGTCACTACACAGTGACCCATTTGATTTCAGGGAGAATGGACGCATATTCTCTTGCTGTAGTAACTGCATTGCTCTGGCTTCGTCGTCGCAGACGTAAAAATAAAACTCGAATCTGGATGCATCATCTGAACACCAGGAGGCCAGATTTCGGTAGCTTCAGTCATTTATTCCCAGACCTGGTAAACCATCCAGAAAAATTTTACAACTTTTTTAGGATGACAAATGAAAACTTCAAGAAGCTGGTGGAGTTGGTTGGACCTTCCATTAGGAAAATCAACACTAACTACAGGCGTGCAATAGGAACGGAAGAAAGAATGGCCATTTTTTTAAGGTAAGAGGTATTTTTATTGAACATTACAAAAATCATTACACGTACGGCAATAGTAAATTAGTGAGCTGATGGCAGTAATGCAATCCTGATGGTGAGTGAAACATGATCATCTAAATTACTTCTCAGAGGTTAAAAAACTGGTCATTATTCTGTACGTAGTTGTCACTTGCATGGGATGTACCTGGTGACGGTGTTGGTGTATGTGATTGATTATGTTCAGTCTAATACCCATACTGAACAGAGGGTGCGGGCTTGAACATCTTCCTACGAAAGGCTTCATATATTTCAATTCTTATGTCCATGTTGTCAATTGGCGCCAGTTGTTTCATCATAGGCAGCAGGCTTAACAAAAACTGGCGATCTCCGTCATTATCATTTTGTGACGACGCTTGTCCTCTCAGTTGTTTTAGTTCGTCTAAGAAAACCAAATCCATCTCATCTGCACTGGCCTTGCTATGTTTTTTTGCGATACAAGGCTTCTTTGATTTGGGAAGAATAGGCTTGCCATTGCTGCGATCCTCACAAGTTTCGACGTTACTGGCAGCCTCTTGAGGAGATGCATTTTCTGATGCTTCGATGACAGCAGAAAGTGAAGAATCTTGATCTGCATCTTCCGTTTCATGACAGGTGTCTTCATCAGGAGGTTGAGGGACGTTTGAAGATGTTGGTCGTGGCGTCACATAAGGGATCAGAAATTGCATGGCATCGTAGTACACCCACCTCCTTGCCTGTGTATTACCTGATCCAGATGGTTTTTCACTATTCTTTCTTCTTTCCCTCATAAAATTGCTTCTTAGGTGGCGCCATTTGTCCTTACATTCGGGTTCTGTAAAAGAGTTAAATAAGATAAATAAATTAATTAATAAATAATATATATATATAGATATAGATATATATATAGATATATAGATAGATAGATAGATAGATAGATAGATCTAAGTACCTTAAAAACGACAGGATTATATTATATGGTAAGTAATGAATGTCACTACTGAACGGTTATTTATTGTACCTTAACTCTTGTTACTATATTTCTTTTTAGGCATGTGGTTACTGGAGAATCTTTTACTTCCCTTGGTTACCAGTTTCGTGTCGGCAAGGCCACAGTACACAAGATTGTCAAGGAAACCAGCAAAGCCATATGGGAAACACTACAACCACAGTATTTGCCTCTACCTGATGAACACCAGTGGGAAGAAATAGCCAGAACGTTTTTTGAAAAATGGAATATTCCTAACTGTATTGGGAGTATTGATGGCAAACACTGTCGCCTGAAATGCCCAGCTAAAGCAGGATCACTTTTTTACAATTATAAAGGATACCATTCCATTGTTCTGCTAGCTATTGTTGATGCCAATTGTTGTTTCACACTGATTGATGTAGGGCAATATGGACGAAACAGTGACAGTTCAGTTTTCACTGAATCAAACATGGGTAGGTCATTTCTCTGTGGTAGTTTAGGCATTCCACCATCACGTGAAATACCAAATACCGTAACCAAAACACCCTTCTTTCTTGTGGGAGATGAAGCTTTTCCTCTGAAGCCTAACATTATGAGGCCATATCCTAGAAAAGACTTGGACTACCCTAAAAAAGTATATAACTATCGGATCAGCCGGGCTAGAATAACAGTAGAGCGTGCCTTTGGAATTTTAGCTAAAAAATTAGGTATACTTCAGACGTTAATGGAGACAAGTGTTGAAGTATCTGAAGCAGTGGTGAAAAGCATTTGTGTACTCCATAATTTCATCCAACATGAAAACAGTTTCAACTACTTTCCAAGTGATGCTGTTCATGATGCAACACATTCCCATTCTTCAAACTCAAGCCTGACTGCAACAAGAAGCAATAGGGCTACAGCAGAGGCTATGGCAGTTCGCGACAGCTTGAAGGAATATTTCATTTCCCCAGGTGGAGCTCTAGAGTGGCAAGACCGAGCGATCCATCGTAATGTGTAGTTCATAGTGAATTAGTCAAATATATAGTTCATAGCCTAATATGAATAAAATTGTTGTCTTACCTGTAACATGAACCGTATGTATACATTTAGTTCATAACCTTATTAATTGGCTCAAAATTAATAAAACTGTTGTCTTACCTGAATACAATAAATGTATAGTTCATAGCCTAATAAATGGATCAAAATTAATGAAACAGTTGTCTTACCTGTACACGACAATGCAGCAGCAACCTCCTTCCATAGGGAAGCAATGACATCACGATCCCGGTGGTTGGGGTCACTGGGATCATAAATAGCAGGGCGCTCTCGAACTAAGTTGATTAGGTCTTCCACCAGCATACTTGCAGACACCACGGCAGACTCGCTGTGACTGACGTCAAAAATAGGCCCAGCCCTATATGTGACTCGACGTGACGCGACGCGAGAGGACGTGGCGTGACTCGAAGCATCCGGTGTAAACGGTTTCGTTCAGAAACCAATACAAATCAATGTTATAGCTGGGGTGGCGATTCATGATGCGTCATGAATCATCTTGACTTGACGTGACTCGACTCGACGCGACTCGCTCGGTGTAAATGCAGCGTTACTAAGACGCTAACAGAAGAATTTGGGATTGATAAACGTACTATTACTCCATATCATCCAAGCTCAAATGGACAAGTGGAAAGAGTAAATGGTACACTAAATAAAATGTTGCGTACGATGGTCTGGGACAAGCCGTCAGTGTGGGCTCAAATGTTACCTATGGCAGAGTTAGCTTACAATAATGCTTACCATAGGGTGATAAAAGACACACCTTTATTCACGCTAAAGCATCGGGACCGTCATTTTCCATATATATTATACCAAGGACACAGCTCCTTGGTATAATGTGGAAGATTATTTCCAAGAGACAAGAGTCATGGGCTCAGAGAATTTTAAAAGATGCAAAGAGCATATTGAAGAAGATATCCAGAGAAGGCCAAGGGATCGACCTTATGCCAAGCCTTCACAAATCATAGAAGGAGACCGGGTATACCTCAAAGCTACTTCTAAGGTGGGGTTGAGCAAAAAGGTGCAGCCATTATATTCTGGACCATATAGGGAAATAGAAAAAATCAGTGATGTTGTATTCAAAATTAAGAGAATTGCTGATGGGAAAGAACGCAAAGAACACATTGATAGGTTTAAATTAGAACTGTCATTAGTAAGGGGCCAAGCCCATAATATAGATAAGGCATACCCAACAGAAGAAAACATTGAAGAAGAATTTGAGGACGACATTAGTTTGGAAACTTTGGAAGATTCAGAGAAATATGTGGGGCTGAAAAACAAGGGAAAATATCGTGCATATAACTTACGTTGTAACAAGTAGAAAGATACAAGGAGTACAGATAAGATAATAACCAAGGGTTATAATTTAAAAATATATGTACAGTAAATAAAATATATAATTTCGCAGCCGGAGGGCTATGTACAAAATAACGGGGTTACTTTGAAATTGATGAATATTAAGTCAGATTGTGGGGATGACCACAGCCAGAAGAGTTCTCTCTGGGAGGGACCAAATTTGGTTAGTAATGTTGCAGGATTGATAATGGGAGGGGTAATTAATCATCGTATAGATATGTTGCACACCCAAATCATGGAATCTGATAAATTTTCAAGTAAGACTATTGAAATGGCTGGGGATACCATTAGCCAGTTATTATTCAGGAGGATGAAATAGCGAGGGCACTAGAGAGGATGGATGAAGCTATTGGGATCATAGTTGTAGTGGTCACTGACTTGGGTCGGCGTTTGCAACTATTGGAGAAGATAATTTTGTGTAGTTCTGTTCTTGAGAACTGCCGGGCTATTCTCCGAGGAGTAGAGGAAAACCAAAATTTTATTTTGGGAGGGTTACGGGAAGCAAACATAGGTAGACTTTCGCCAAATTGTATTGCCCCTGATGCACTCTTATCTATATTAAATACATTAACAAAGGAGGGGTGTCCCTCATAATTCCTCCAAATGAAGAGAACTTACACAGTTTATTTTTCCTTAGAGTTAAAACTAATGCCTGGAAGTTCTTTGGGAAGCTTGATGGTATATCTGACTTTCCCTCTACCAGTCCACTAGATGGATACTTTCCTGGTCCATGTCTTCCCCAAATTCATCTTGAACTCCACAGCTTTTATCCATACACAGATTTCTGCCGCTGTGCTCTTTGTTTCAGAAGCCAGGGACCTGCTTGTGGAGAAGAGGGACCTTATCAACTGCAAAGAGATTCAGCCGGGATGGAGTGTCTGTCCAGCCGAAAACTGCTGTAGAGATGAGGTCCTAGACAACCCTTTTCCACCTGCTGTCATCCGGTCAGGCGAAGAGTGGATTATGTCACTTCCCCGAGAAGAAAATCTTGTCTTCAACTGTGTGAACCATGGACAGCTTGTAAAATTGTGTCAAGTTATATCGGTATAATTATGGAAGTAAACTAAAGTGGTTATCCTTTCCCCTAAGTGTCACAGAAGTATATGATATTCGAATTTTGGTATCAGTGTGAGCTACATAGCTCACAACAGATGTAAGGCCCCTCCTGCCTCCCGATAGCCTACAGGTCACCTGTGGGCAAGGTGTAGTACCTGTGTGCCCCCCGTGCAAGGTAACTGCGTGTGTTAGAAGTCTGTGACAAAGAACTGTATAGCATCCTGGGGACAGGCTGTTATTCAGAGGGGAGGGATGTGGAAGTTTAGGAATCTTCCATGATTGTTAGAAAAGAAAGAAAAATCACGAGTACTGGGCACAAGTGGAAAAAACCGTGATGACGGGACATCATATGATGTACGATCAGGTGATGCTGATGTCTGCAAGGGACCGACCGACAGGCTGACCCTGGGTCGCTTTCCCAGTCGTCGATGGACCAGGGTTCCTGAGAGATCGACGGAAGAACCATGGCCAGAGTGTCTTTGGTGGTTATTTTGGTGAGCAGGGCTTGTCAGTTATTATTAAAGAGTTTTTTAAAGAACGTTTCATTTTAATATAGATTTAATGTATATCAAGAGAATATAGATTTACTGTAATTATATTATAAATTAAAAATAGTAAATTATATAAAACTTTAACTCTAGTTTACCCAATCCCTTCATTACAGGAATTATGATTTTAATATTTTTAAAACAATTTATTCACTTGGAGGAGATTTTTTTTCCCTATTTTCTAATAAAACAGCGGTGGTGGCGGCGAATACATCTTAATAGAAATCTAATATTTTTTGCAACTTAATGAGTTGCAAGCGTTCACGCTCACCTGCTTGTCCTAGGTGGGAGATAATGGGGTACGAGATCCCATCAGAGCCCGGGGCTGTGTTGGAACAGGATTTATAGGCTTTTCTTAGTTCCCTCAGAGAAAAGATAACGTCTGGGTTATCGGGTTGGGCTGCCCTTTCTCTGATCTGAGCAAGTCTGTCTGGCTGTAGACACTCTTGTCTTGCCCTCAGCTCGGCTTGCAGGCTGTTGCTGCTTGTTCTCGCAGTCTGTTTGCCTCCGCTTTGGGGTCATGATACGTGCACCTCGGGGCTGAGCGGCTGGTAGCTCGCCTGACCCATTGCCACAGCTCTGCAAGGGTGGTTTGGTGGTCGAAGGACTCACACCATTCCAGCCACTTTTCCTGCCTGACTCTGTTGGCAGTTTCCTTGGCATCCATGATAGCCTTCCTTAGTAGGGATAAGTTGTCAGGGGTTCTTTGCCTTCGGAATAGTTTTCAGCACATGTCCACCCTGTGGTTGACCTCCCTGCTCTCGTTGTTGAAGTACCAGGCGTCTTTGTGACATCTGGACCCAGGCCGAGTTTTGGGTATGGCCAGTGAGGCTGCTTCATTAATGGCGTTTAGAAGTCTGGCTTCATGCACTTCCACATTTTCGCTTTGTGGGGGATCATTGCATCTCAGACAGAGGGCCAAGGCGTTTTGAAACGCCTGCCAGTTGGCCTTGTCTGTTTTCCATCTTGGATTCGGTCTTAGGATTTCGGCTGGGCCAGCATCCATGAGGGTAGTTACAGTGCCGTAATGGTCACTTGTGACAGTCTCATCGACATACCAGCTAATCCTCCCCACCATAGTCGCAAGGGCCAGGGTGAGGACTAGGACCCCTCTGACATGCGTTAGCTCTTGGGTATTGAGAAGAGCGATCTCAAGCACGTTGGCTATGTGATAGCCAGCCGCATCCGGTGCCCGGCAGGGAGCCAGGATGGGGTGGTGTGCATTGAAGTCTCCCCCTATGATCACTCGGTTATGTGCAGCAGAAGCACAGACCAGGCTAATGTCTAAGCTTCTACAGCCTGGCCGTATAGAAAGAGAGAGACATTTATATACAAATTATATAAAATTACGCCGAAGCTTTCTACATATGAACGATATTCACCTGCATCAAAGATACTGAAATTCAAGTGGTATCCATACAAATCCAGTTCTTATTTCCTTATCTAGCGCACATAGTGACCAGTGAGTATTTGCCCCTGGTTAACATACGAATCGGGGAATATAGGTGCCAGGAAACTTTGGTACCTTA
>NC_061831.1:31604130-31606630 GCF_019202785.1 Penaeus chinensis
CATCGTAAAATCATCGTTGTTGCTGTAGTGCTCTGCAATGGCATTATGCATTTTCCTTTGTTTTTATCGTATCACCTTGGACAGTTTTCATTTGAATATTCTGCATTGTCCACTTTTATGTTGTTTTTCATGTTCTTGATTACTTTGGCTCACTCATTTAGACAGGTTTAAGAGCGAAATATGTGTTTTGGTTAATATTGTAGACATAGAAGATGGAGGTTGAGATAAACTACATTTAGGTATTTTAGCAAATGATAGTAGAGGAAGTATTACATCACAATTAATTGACTAAAAACACTCACACACACACACACACTAGGTAAAACTATTAGTCAGTTAAAAGTGTTTATTAAGAAGTATCTACGTTCGAAACAAGTGTTCTACTCGACGTCTGAAAGCCCTTGTTGTGAAAGAACAAGTTTCTACGTCCTCGTTCCTGCGGGAAATGTACAGGGAGCATCTCGTGGCGGCACTTCCCTTGTTGTGTATGTTCTGCATTCCAGGATGGCGTCCGGATACTGTATTTTCGAAGTAGTTCACCGAAGAGAACTGAGGGAAAAGGAAAACACGAGATAAAAGAAACAGCTATGTACTATTTTTTTTAGTCTGTGTCTTTTTAAAGCAATCTTTTTCTCTTGGGTGTCCAGAGAAGAGAGTTAGTGAGGATAGAAGCGAGAAAAAAAAAGAAAAGGGAAGTGATGGAATGAGTGAGGGAGAGAGAGCAGAGAGAGGAACATTTTCTTACAATAGATGTATACATTTTTCAGGAATGCAGATCTTTATAGCACTACCAGTTCTTCCAATATTTCCTGTCTATCTGTACAAAATATATAGTATTTTTTATATTGAAGAAAATGTCCCTTCAGTTAAAAGAAAATATGTTTGGAACTGTCCTTGCCCTTTTATGTCGTGCAGAGGACTACTAGCCTGAAAAAAAAATCCGTTGGACTGTACCCAGACTAGAGGCTCGGCTCCGAGGGAAGGAATCTTCGCTCTGCTTCTTTATTTTATTATCATTGTTGTTAATCAAAGTTAATCAAAGTTTTCATCATAATTTTTGATGTCATTATTGCTATCACTATTTTGTCTTAATATTGTCATTATTCTTATCGTTAGTCGTAGTAGCAGTAGTTAATTAAAAGTAGCATTTTATTAATATTGCTACTACTACTACTTGTAATTGTTTATTTTGTTATAATTCTTATTATTTTTAATATTATCATTGCTGTTGTTATAATCATTATTATTATTGGTATTGCTATTATTATTATTATTATTATTATTATTATCATTATTATTATTGATAATAATAATATTATTATCATTTTCACCATTAATGTCCCTATTATTATTATTATTATTATTATTATTATTATTATTATTATTATTACTATCATTATTATTATTATCATTATTATTAGTAGTATTAGTATTAGTATTAGTATTATCATTATATATGTGTATTATTGTTGTTATTAATATTATTATTGCCATTATTAATATTATTATTGTTATTATTATTATTATTATTATTATTATTATTAATCTTATTATTATTATTATTTTTATTATTACTAATACTACTATTATTGTTACTATTATTATTATTATCATTATTATATATGTGTATTATTATTATTGTTATTATTATTATTATTATTTTTGTTATCATTTTTATTATTATTATCATTATTATTATCATTATTATTATTATTATTATTATTATTATTATTATTATTATTATTATTATTATATATGTGTATTATTATTATTATTAGTAGTATTATTATTAGTATTATTGTTATTATTATTATTATTATTATTATTATTATTATCATTATTATTGTTGTTGTCATTATTATTATGATTATCATCATTATTGATATTATTATCATAATTATTATTACTATAATTATAATTTTATTATTATCGTTATTATTATTATTTTTATTATTATTATCATTATTATTATATTATAATTATTATTATTATTATCACTATAACTATTGTTATTGTTGCTGTTGCTGTTATTAATATTATTATTATTATTTTTATCATGGCGATCATTATTATTATTATTATCATTATTGTTTTTATTATTATTATTATTATTATTACTATTATTATTTCGTTGTTGCTGTTGTTGTTGTTAGTAATATTATTACTATTTATTATTATTATTATTATTATTATTATTATTATTATCATTATAATCATTACTGCTACTACTACTACTAGTATTACTATTTCTATTATTATTACTATATTAATTATTATATCATTATTATTATTATTATTATTATTATTATTACTATTTATATTACTACTGCTACGGCAACTGCTATTACTTCTATCATTATTATTGTTATTATCATTATTGTTATTATTATTATTATTATTATTATTATTATTATTATTTTTACTATTATTATCATTTTGTTGTAGTTATGGTAGTTATTATTGTTATTAGTGCAATTACTTTTATTGCTATGATTGTCAT
>NC_061831.1:31616630-31621630 GCF_019202785.1 Penaeus chinensis
AGCTCCTGTAGCGAGGGTGAGTGGCAGAGCAACTGCCCATAAACCACTACAACATGCCTTATCTGAATTTGAATATCACCCCCCAGACCAGACAATCCATCACCTGCTGCTCGGTCAGTCTCTCAGAGAAATGACACTTAAGCTTGTGCACCAGCCTCCTTTAGCTGCTCACCCTTGTGTTCACTCCTAATTAAGGAGGCTGGCGACGCTTTGGGTAAAAAGAAAAAAAGAAAAATGTTCTTCATACATAAGCTCAAAATCTTCCTATTCCACCTACAAATAATCCTGAGCAATACTTTTCTTTGTTGCCTATGGTGTACAGGGTCGTCTGCCCTCACCCACCACATCCTCCTCGGCGCAAAAAAGTTTTATATGGTTCTGAATATGCTTGTGATACATCATAAAACATTTCATAAATCCTTAAAGATATAATAGAAAGTAGTTTAAAAACAACAAATGAGTCCAGATGTGTAGCACCGCCACTCTATCTATAATAATACAAAAGTGGCGAGGACCGGCTACTAAGGGAAAAAAGGTGACCACTGTCTGAAAACTAGGGTTTTTGATGACATCAAACAATAGCAAGGAAATGACAAAGCGACATTTGCGACATATGGGTTATTTTTCAATTCTCATAGGGTCATGAAGTTAAATTTAACTATTCACAATAAAAAAAATAAGAATCGCTCATTATTAAGGTCGCTATGCCAGATGAAGCGACGCGCTATGAAATTACGCCATGACGTTAAGACATCGTTTTTATTCACATAAAAAGTTGGGAACATAAGTGTCTATTCATCAGAATTTTTAAAAGTATATTTTATTTTAACTATAAATGTTGCCAGACACCTTATCCTGATAAAAATGTTTTATTTTCCAGATATGTTGAAAGTGTCTCAGTTCTAAGTCTAGGCTTGTGAGACTTGCTAGCGCCACAGAGGAAACACTCAGAAAGAGTCCTTATCAGTATCGAGATTCCCTATGGAGTGGGTCTCTGCTGATATCACAGATTTAGGGGCTTTCCTCAAAGGGCTTTTGCTAAGTTTTAATTGATCACAACACTCACTTGTTATAATTAATTCTCATCAAGAATAAGTCTAATGCATTTTTAGACCACTGGGTCATTCTCTTGGGCCCACCTCAATATCCACCCACAGATAATGGTCCAGACTTAACTACTGGACTATTCAGAGAGTCGACCATAGCTTATCTTCTGCAGAGCCCTGTCGTTAGAAAAGTATCTCTCTACTGGCCCTCAACTCTTCTATTCATCGGTTTATGAATGAACAAGCCTATTTTCTTTTTCTTTTTAAATTTCAGGAGAGTATAAGAAAGGTAAAAGATTTGCAACAGAGATGGCAAGGTGTGCACAGGTAGCATGGACCAGGCATTATAACAAGGCTTCTAAAGTCTTTTTTTTCCAACTATAGGTTCCTTGTGATGAGACGAATTCCTCCATTTGTCAGGGATGAGCCTCCTGGTTCTCGCTGGGCCGGGCCCTGTCACATTGTTAGAAAACTAGGGTCAGTAGCTTTCCTTCTACTGGATATGGTGCCAGCTAACACAACGCCATACTCACATAAAAATATTTGAAGTCTTATGTATAAATGTATGTATACATCTATCTCTTTATATATATCCCAATGCCGCCAGGGAAAATTAATAAAAATGGGGAAAATGCTGTGCTCATTTTCTATATTTTTTGTGAAATGTCTCTGCACATAGTTGGCTCTGCTAGTGCTTAGCCACAAAGGAGTCAATTAGTAGACCTTGTGACCTTACGTGATTTGAATTGGCGGGAAAACCTATTTTTTACTAGTGCTATGAATATCGATGGTGTGCCCTCGTGTATGAAACTCTGATGAGGAAACACCATGTGTACAACGCAGCAACAATAAATACAAAGTCTTGTGCCACAAGAGCTACCCTGGAGCCTGGGGCCTCTAGTCTCGCTTGACATATTGCTTCTGGGTTATTCTAAAGTAAATTGAAATAAAGTAAAACCTGTAATTACAGATCCTTTATAGTGTTTTGCCTGCACCTTCAGTGCTCTTGTCTTTGCAGATGACACGAGGCTACAGTAGGCGTAGTTAGCTCTCTTCTACACTAGGGTAGTCTTGTGGCTTTGACCCCTGGTTAGGGAGGCCCAGTAGTCTGGGGCATCCTTTGGGCGCACTTTTTCTTATATTCTGCATTCTTTTCCCCTTAATGTGACTTTCGTGAGCCTACCGGAGTTCCAATGCTCACCCCCGCTTGGGGGGTGGGCACTGAATTACCGGCCTTCGCCCAGGCAAGTTCGGCGGAAAGGAGGTGTCCTACGCATAACTCGATCCCTCTGTTGTACTGGAGAACGCAACTAGGCTTCCACTGGAGGGGTAGAGGACGGAAAACTGCCTTACTCTCTTAGCTATTGATGTTAGGTCAATACCGAAAAGTTAAGAGTTTTTGATCCCTTCAGGACTATGGCTTTGAGCCAAGGGGTCAAACCTGGTCCGATACCTAGAATTAATGATACCCCAGTTCTCCTCAAGGAGGAGGGGCGACTCGTGACCACTCTCAGACCAATATGACTATGAACAACGGAATTCTCACTAATGACAAAACGAGAAGACCACTTTTCAAAATCCACATCGAGAATGCAGGGTTCGCGAATGTAAAATGCGTGAATGAAAATCAGTCAGCTTTTGAACGTGAACCCCTTTATCATCAAAAAGGTCCTTGATGGTCATGTGGACAGGCGATTTTGATTTTGTCAAAAAATTGCAAAATGGAAGCCTCCTTCTTAAAGTACATTATAGCTCCCAGATTAAGGATTTATTTAAGTTGACGCAAATTCATGATCTCCGAGTTAGAGTAACTATTCCTATTGGCTCAAATACCTGTAAGGGAGTAATCTTTCACAGGGATTTTAGGACAATGGAAGCAAGTGAAATTCTAGAGAGCATGAAGTATCAAGAGGTAGTGGACGTTCATTGTAGGACCAAGTAGGATGGGAATGTGCAAACGAAAACTGGACTGTCCAAGTAAGACCCTATATCCAAAAACCAATGCATTGTAATAGATGCCAAACATTCGGACACACTTCATTAAGATGTATTGAGAAAGACTAAAATAAATTTGTTTGCTGTAAATGTGCTGAAGCCCATGACACCATCACATGTACTACCCAGATTTCCAAATGTGCTAACTGTGGAGGTCCCCATCAGTCGGGATCTGCTGAGTGCAGCATCCTGAAGAGGA
Organism: Penaeus chinensis; assembly: GCF_019202785.1. Classification (NCBI taxonomy): domain Eukaryota; kingdom Metazoa; phylum Arthropoda; class Malacostraca; order Decapoda; family Penaeidae; genus Penaeus; species Penaeus chinensis. Next base: position 31,619,871 of record NC_061831.1, read on the forward strand.
GACTGAGACACTAGCATATATGAGAAAACATGAAGTTAGTTATACTGAAGCTGAGATGAAAATGGAAAGTTTGACACGCAAACCCGATACACACAAAGCCTCCCTTTTACTGAAGTGACTATTAATTCTACTTTGGACTTTGTCGCATGCAAAGTAAAAATTAATGGCACGTATCTGACTATGTGTTCCATTTATTGTCCACCTGATAATGTGATAATCTATGATGAGCTCTTTGCTCTTCAGGATAGTCTGCCACAAAATAAAGTGATTTTATGTGATTTCAATGCTAATCATACGTCATGGGGTTCCATGCGGGTGGATGGTAGAGATAAGCAAGTAGATAAGTTAATGATTAATGACTCTGATCTGGTCCTTCTGAACTATGGTAGTCCGACGCGGGTAGACGATAATACCGGTAATTTGAGCTTTATTGACATATCACTAGTCTCTTCATCAATAGCAGCCATTGGGATGCGATCATCTTCCTATTTTGATTGAATATTAATGTGACACGTAAGAACACCTTCAGCACCTAAAGTTAATGTAAAAATAGCAGGCTGGATCGCCTTGTTGGAGAAACCATTGATGATTAAGTAAACAATATTCAGAATTCAATTTAAGAAGCAGCATTGCTATCCATTCCTAAAACTTCGACAGATAGCGTTAAGCATAGAGTTCCATGGTGGACACCAGATTGCTGCAGGGCGCTGTCTCGACGCAATAAGGCCTACAGGCATTTCAAAAATAATATCACTAATGAGAACTTTTGCAACTACAAACAAGCAAGAACTAGGGCTCGTAGAGTGATAAGACAAGCAAATAGAGACTCCTAGCGGAGCATTGGCTCTACAACTAACAGCAATACCAAAATATCAGAGGTTTAATCCACTGTCAATAAAATAAGGAAAAAACATCTATCAAAATTAACATCATTCACGGGGGTAATAATTTAGATTCACATAGGGACATTGCTAAAGCACCCGCTTGTCAGTTCTCTCATACAAGCAGCTCAGCAAATTACCATCCCGCATTCCTGACCATCAAGGAAGCGGCTGAGCTGCAACCTATTCACTTTGCTACAGGAGATGACTTTCATTACAATAAAGATCTAACAATGGATGAGCTTGTCCGAGCCCTAGAAGCTTGTAGAGGAACATCCCCAGGCCCTGATGAGATTCGATATGATATGATTAAACATCTTAAGCATGATGCCATGATTAAGTTGCTAGAAGTGTACAATGAAATTTGGAAAAGCCGCATTTTTCCAAACTCATGGAACTTCGCCCACATCATTCGCGTATTGAAAGGAGGGGGTAATCCCAGATTTGCCATCTCCTACCACCCAATTGCGTTGACATGTTGCTTATGCAAGGTCATGGAATGAATTGTTAACAGTAGGCTATTGTATTTTTTAAATTCCAGTAATTTACTAGTTAACGAGTAGTGCGGCTTCCGAAAGGGATGCCCAACTCTCGATTAACTAGTAAAGCTGGACAGTCATATTCAAGAGGCATTTGCGAAAAAAAATATATATATATATTTCAAGCCTACGGTCGCCTACATGGCGATATGGCCTACATTTTTGCCCAGGCAAACGGGGTCCCACAAGGAAGTGTCTTGTCACCAACATTATTTTTATGCATGATTAATGACATCTTACCAGCTCCTCCTCGAAATCTTAAATACTCACTACGCTGATGATTGTGCATTATGGCATTCCAGCAATAATGCAGAATTCTCGGCAAATCGCATCCAACTGG
>NC_061831.1:31641630-31646630 GCF_019202785.1 Penaeus chinensis
ATTCATTCATTTCTGAAACTGAATCACGGTCGTCTCTAAGTCGATCTTAATAGCATTTTTTTTTTTTTCATTGAATGTGATGTCAGCTTTTCTTGACGATTTCAATTTATTATTTAGTGCGTTATGTCTAATGATCTCGATGAAATTAGAAATTCCTTTTCGATCACTGCTATTGTGAAATAGTTGTAGAGGTGATAAGAAAATCTATTAATAATGACATGCTTAAGTAATGAGTGAGATATAGACGCACTTTTTTTTTCTTTTTTTTTATCTTTGTTCAATGTTTAATGAATATTATCCTAGTTACTTCAATATGCAGTCAGTCAGCTCACACACTATCACTTGATTTCCACATTGATAATCAGAAGAATAGTGACAATATCAAGAACAGTAGGTTCTTTTATTATTATTGTTATCATCATCATCATCACTATAATAATAATAATAATAATAATAATAATAAGTATTATTATTATTATTATTATTATTATTATCATTATCATTATTATTATTAATTATTCATCATCATCATCATCATCATCATCATCGTTATTACTGTTATCATCATCAATATTATTATCATCATAATTATCAATATTTTCATTATTATTAATATTGTTATTATCATTGTTATTATTATCACTATTATTTTTTATGAAGATTATTATGATATTATGAATATCATTGTTAATATTACTATTACTAATACTATTATCATTATCATTATTATTGTTATAATAATGGAAATAATAATAATAGCAATAATAATAATGATCATTATTATCATTAATATTATTATTATTATTATTATCATTATCATCATTATTATTATTATTATTATCATTATTACTATTTTTATTATTATTATTATTATCATTATTACTTTATTGTTATTATTATTATTATTATTATTATCATTATTATTGTTATCATCATTATTATTACAGTCATTAGATTAACTATGTTTTTTTACTGTTATTATCACTATTTAAATTGATATTATCATTATTATTCCTATTTTCATTATTGTTATTATTATTATTTTGATTATTATTTGATTATTGTTATTATTATTATCATTACCACCATTAGATTATATTATGATGATAATGATTATTATTATTTTCATTATCATCATATTATAGCCAGTTTTATTATTATTTTCATCATCATCATCATCTTCATTTTCATCACCAACAATAAAATATACCATTTGTTATTATTATTATTATTACATATTATCATATAATCATATTCTCACTATCATTATTATTACTATCATCACTAATATCATCATCATCTTTATTTTCACCATCATTACAGTGTTTGCTATTATGTTTGCAAGCCAATCAAAATTTGAATTTTCTTGATAGTTTGTTTTAAAAGCAAGTCGTTTAGTTAATTTCATAAATCATTTCCTTGAAGTGTTATAAGACGTTAATCACGAGGTAAGTTTCTGATTTATTGGTCATGTATTTAAATTCATTTATTTTGTACTGGAAGGCTGCTCTACTCATTTCCTTAAGTGAAACTGTTTCGATTATTGCGAAATTATATGAACGATTTGTTACTCTTAGTAGATTTGTTTCAAAATGTCGATTTGGACGTAATCCTTGTTGGCAGACTGACTCAGGCAGCTAGCAAAGTCTATTACTAATAATGAGTCAAATTATTTTTCCTCATTGTTTATAAGCTGGATGAGTGATTGAAGATAAAATAGAGAAAGAGAAAGTAGACTGAAGATGTGTGCTGTGTAATTTATTGCTAAAAATTTGTTTAGCAATGTACATATTTTGCACGGAAATAAAAAAGTGAGTGTAAATAAATGACCCTATTAGTATTCTTTATAGCATTACGCTCAAAATATCAAAATGATAATGTTATAATTTATGTGTTCTGACAATAGGAATAACCAATTTTTAGGTAATGCTACTGAAGCAATGAATGTATGGGCTGCTTATAGTTACTCACTTATATAAACAGGATTTATTCTGGGCATCAGTCTGAAGTATTGAAACAATAATGCAAATCATGATTTGGAATCGTTTTAAATAATGCACTGAGCTGTCTTTTTTACTTGACAGTGATTAAGCAGGAAGAAGTCTTCCAGCTGTATCTTGCCAGAATACATGTGGTGGAGGTTTGTTCTCCTTTGCTGCAGCAGTCGCTTCCAGCACGCTGTTTAACTTCAAACTGCCCCATTACATGTTCCGTGCGCAGATTAATTCAAATAGCAGCGCCATTTCAGGAACGTATACGGCGGCATTGTTCATTTTTCTACCTTAACGCGGTCTAGTTCTGGTGAGTTAACCATGGGAGTAGCCATCACCGGCCATAGTGTGATCAGGCAGCGTTTCGTGGTCCTGGAAATCGCATTTGCCGATGTACCTGCGGATTTAACCTTTGTGTAATTCGTAGTACTCCCGTGTTTACTTTCAATATACCAGGTTTATATATCCTTTCGATACACTAGTTATATATATATATATATATATATATATATATATATATATATATATATATGTATATATATATTTCACAGTTTTGAACCCTTTATGTTGTTTCATGATTTATTAAACTCTTTCTGATTGTCTAATGTGGCCTTCCTGTTGTTTCTCTCAGCATAAACTATTGTTTCGATCTTTCTGAAGAATCGGCTTATTTTGATTATTTTCTTGATAATGACTAAATAAACTCGCTTCTAGTTTTTTTTTTTTTTTTTTTTTTTCCTTGCGTTCCCGATTAAGTGCTTTATAATGTTAAGTTGTAAGACCCTACCACACTAGCACTTGTTCCGTTAGTTCTAGCCTTTCCGTACGACCTTTCCGTTGCAAATGCTTGCTGCGTCCCAAACCCAATTATTGTCCTTAAATAAATATTAGTACAAAAGGGAGACTACTATAATGTAACATGTAATATTTACACGAACTTCTTCAATTTTATTTATCGGTAAAAACAATCTAGAAGTTTAGGTCCATCGTAGCACAAGATCAAGACGGAAATTAGTCAAACAAAAATTCGTTTCCATCTTCGTCAGGGAGCATGCATGCGGAAAAGCTTAAATTCACGTGGAAATGTGAAAATGACGAAAGAGTGTTTATGTGATCAGGCTTTTGCATGATCTTCACACAGCTGATGTTTCGGTATTTCTGTTCTCAAGTGAATATATTGAAACATGTTATCATTATTTCTATTTTTCTGTGCTAATTATTAATATTGCTATCACAATCCCCTCTATACTACCGTTATTACCATTTTACTAATGATGAGCAAATGACCATAATCGTTATCATTATCATATTATGTTGGAAAAATACATAATTACTGTGATGATACTGATGTGAATTATGTATGGTTTATTACTTTACTGTCTTCTGATACAAAGCGTAAATGTACTTATAGCATGCAGTACATTATTGCAGTTACTATGTGAACATACACTAAAGGTATATTATTCCATTTCCTACAGTGCCGCAGCGTAATCAGCGGGGCTGAGGGAGAGATCACCGACGGCGGCCTGAGTGTGGATGCGAAGTGCAAAAATGTTCGCCTCGAAGTCAGAACAGGCGAGCCGGTGGTGTTTAGCTGCTCCGACTTCGCTTTCTTGAAGGGCAATCAGTCTTATTGCATGGTAGTCTCCTGGAACAAGAAGGGGAAGAATAAGAAAGACAAGGGGAAAAAAGACAAGAAAGAGAAGAAAGAAAAGGGAAAGAAAAATAAGAAAGGGAATGGAAGAAAAATGTTACGCAGGAATAAAGTGAAGGTGGCCAGAAAAGTCAATGGAGGTGAAGTCACTAAGATGCCCGGGGGTCCACGTAGAGATGAAAGAAGCGTGTTCGAAGGAAGTGCGGAGGGAACAGCAGTGGGAGCCCCGGCAGAAGGCCAACTCAGAGGCCCGCTCAGCCTCCTCCTGAGACGCTACAAAAGAGAAGGAAAGTGGCTCAAGGAAGCAGATGGCAACGGGAGGGGGGAGGGGGGGCGGGGCGACACAATGCAGGATGATGGCGAAAAAAAAAGAAGGGAAGGTCAAGCCGGGAGAAAGGAGGTGAAAGGAGAGGAGGCAGAGGAGGATGGGAAAGGAGGAAACGGAAGGAGAAGAGGAAGGAAATTAAGAGCAGACGGAGAAAAAGGTAAAGCAGACAAAGGGGACGGTGAAAGGAACAGGGGCAATGAAAATAAAACAGAAACGGTTGATGAGAAAGGAAGACCGAGAATGAAAAGTAAAATGGATCAGAGCAACGGCAGCGGGACAAAGACGGACGATGAAGGAGAAAACAAGGGGGGGAATGGAAGAGCATTAGGGAAAGAACCAATTAAGATAGAAAAAGTAGGGAGTGAAAAAGAAGGAAAGGACAACACAGGGGGCAAAAGGAGACGTCTAACTGGCAGAAGGAAAAGTAATGGAAACCAAGATTACGGCAATGGAAAGGAAAAGGCCGGTGGGGCAGACAGAACGAGAACAGGAGGAAGAAGGAAAAGCAGCAAAAACAGAGCAAAAAAATTGAGGAAAGGGAAGGGAGGCAGGAATGCGCACCGAAGGAACAAAGAGAAAAGTGGAGAAGGAAAATTAAAAGGTAAAGGAGGCAAATCGAAAAATAAAGGAGACAAAGGGAAAAATAAAGGAGACAAAGGGAAAGGGGATAAAGGTAAAGGAGACAAAGGTAAAGGTAAAGGACACAAAGGCAAATGTAAAGACCAGGGAGGGAGAGGTGAGGAAAGAAAAAGAAAGGGGAAGAAAAAAGGGAAAACCTTCATCTTCTGTGGCGGCGACATTCCGCGAAATGTTCGACTGCAGGGCGACAAAGTGTCCATCGAGCTCGTGCCGGGCCAGAGCGGCGGCGCCCACGAGGACGACCACGACGGCTGCCACCACGACGACCTCGATGGGGCGTCCGCCGAAGACCTCGATGGAGCGTCCGACGAAGACCTCGATGGAGCGTCCGACGAAGACCTCGATGGAGCGTCCGACGAAGACCTCGATGGAGCGTCCGACGAAGATA
>NC_061831.1:31656630-31659130 GCF_019202785.1 Penaeus chinensis
TATCTTCAACAATGAACCAGCAAGCTAAGACCCTTTTCATTGACCCTCCCAAGACCATCTCTTGTGCCCCTCCTATTATGGTGGCTTGCGGTGGTCTCTCTCGTTACTGGTGACAGCGGAACTCCCAATTTCTCTCGCATGCATCTGATGGCAGCGATGATCAAGAACCTTACAACGCCGACGTTAATTCAACTTCCACCACGCTCCTTGCCGACGCCTGATACCGATCTGTTGACACTATCTGCCGACAAGCTACTCTTGTCGAAGTACCTCCTCGCCTCTTTTAACGCCCAGCCATCGATACCAAGTCCTCTTCAATCGCGCCTACCCGCATCATGTCTACCCTGCTACTTCGTGCTGACCACGCCTGTGCTACCCTCCTGGCGAAGGCGCTGACGATATGTTCCTGCATTCTACGCCGCAACCCTTGCCAATCCGGCTCACCTACCTTGCCAAGTCTGCAAGAACCCTCGTCAGCACAGCCAGGATGTCGCTGTTCTATCCAGCACCAACAACCTTACTCATTACTATTAAAAGTATGTGTACCTATTAGTGCCAGATTAACTATTTCCCTCCCTCTACCTACCCACACTTTACATACGAGTTACCTTCTTTCAAATTCAAGTACACACCATTCAGCGAACAGACACTACTAACTCTATACTACAGAACTTCTCACTATCAACCATTGTTTTGTTGTTTTTTGCAACACAACAAACGAAGTCACACATTGAGATCAAATCAAAGGTGACGTAAACCCTAACCTCATTCCCCAGCCCTAACCTTTGTGTTATTGGCATTTTACTGTCAATTATCCATTTTGTTCTCCCACAGTTTAGTATGTTTATTTCTCTCAGAACAAACTATTACTTTTGAGTTTATTTTTATGTTATACCTGTGTATACAGATATAGTGTTGTGGTCTTTATAATATCAGTATTCCCTTCTACTTGCCGTGCTAATCGGCCGCTCATTCACAAATAAATTTAAATTACCTGACAAACTTCTAATCTGCCTACCTGCCCACTCTGTATTTACACACACACACACACACACATATATATATATATTATTGTATACATATATAAATACATATATATACACATTGTAAGTATATGTATATAGACACATATCCACATACATACAAATGTGAGTGTATGTCTGTGGGTATGTGTGAATATATATATATATATATATATATATATATATATATATATATATATATACACGCATATATTTGTGTGTGTGTGTGTGTGTGTGTGTGTGTGTGTGTAGAGAGAGATAGAGGGATGTGGATATATATAGTAACATATATGTACATATACATATACATGTGATTGAGCGTTTGTGCGTATGTGTGTGTTTATGTGTTTGTGCGTGTGTGTGTGTGTGTGTGTGAGAGTGTGTGTGTGTGGGGGGGTGGGGACTTGTGTATATATACAGTATATATATATATATACATATATAACACACACACACACACACACATACACACACACACACACACACACACACATATATATATATATATATATATATATATATATATATATATACACTGTATACAAGTATATATGCATTCACACACACACACATACACATACACACACACACACACACACATATATATAGATAGATAGATTGATACATAGATAGATAGATGTGTGTGTGTGAGTGTATACATATATACACATATACACACACTGTATACACGTGTGTATATGTGTATATTGTGTATGTGTATGTTTCTATATGTATTCATACATGAACATGCATACATAAATATACATACATGTGTGTATGTATATGTATATATATATACGAACACATACATAATATATATATATGTATATATAATGTATGCATAAATATATACATAGACATACACCAAACACACACACACACACACACACACACAAACAAACAAACAAACAAACAAACAAACACAAACACACACACACACACACACATACACACACACACACAAACAAACAAACAAACAAACACAAACACACACACACACACACACATATATATATATGTATGTATATATATATATATATATATTTACACACACACACACACCTATATATATCTTTAATTTACACACACACACCTATATATATTTTTAATTCACACACACACACACACACACACACACACACACATTTATATATTCCTATGTGTGTGTGTGTGTGTGTGTGTATGTATGTATGTATGTATGTATGTATGTATGTATGTATGTATGTATGTATGTATGTATGAATGTATGTATGTATGTATGAATGTATATATATATATATATATATATATATATATATATATATATGTGTGTGTGTGTGTGTGTGTGTGTGTGTGTGTGTGTGTGTGTGTATGTACAAATATTTATGTATGTATATATATGTATATATACATATATATCAACATAAATACATATATATACATACATATATATACATATATATATATATATATATATATATATATATATATATATATAT
>NC_061831.1:31671630-31674130 GCF_019202785.1 Penaeus chinensis
CAATTTCCTATTGAAAGGGCATAATTCAGGAATTAACTGTTTAATGGCTCACCTTCGGTAAAGTCTAATCCAACTAACGAACCATTTCGGAAGCTCATACTTTCTAACAAAAGACTCGTTTTCAGGTACGATGCCTTTGTGGAACGTTGAGGCTAAAATATAGATGAATATCAGTAACTTCCCATTTGTTAAAAACTAGAAACAAAAAAATATCCTGTAATGTTTCGTTTGGTTGAATAACAAATATATATAACAATCCTCCCTAACCTGGCCTCGAACCTAGGTCACTCCGGGTATGAGACCGGAGGGCCAGTACTAAACCAACCATGCCACACGACCCACTAAAAGAAGTGTGCAACTAGGATATAACTACCTATATAGACATTACCTATCTACTCATACATGAGTAATGATAGCGAGGTTTTACACACACTCCCCGTGGGCACTCGGTGGAAATTGATTTAGAAATTCGAAACCGAAGTCAGATATACTGAGGTGTATATATATATGGAAGTTGGAATAATGTAATACCGCATTGATATAGATATATAACCTGGCCTCGAACCTAGGTCTCTCCGGGTATGAGACCGGAGGGCCAGTACTAAACTTATATATCTATATCAATACTTTCCACTCGCCAAATGATTAGAATAATTCTACAAATTGGGTGATGATAATGATAAATGCAATAATAATAAAAAAGTAATAATAACAACAATAATAATAATAGCAATAATAATGATAATGGTAATGATAATGTTGACAAAACATCAACAACAATAACAACAATAAGCATCATCATCACCACTATTTACTATTGCTATGAATATCGATGGTGTTATTTTTATTATTGACATTATAATTTTTATAATGTCTTAAACATTAGTAACAGCAAAAAAAAAAAGGGTAAACGGGCGAGTACTCGTAATTGGCTGTCTTAGTACAAGTGTAGCCATCTATGTGTAAAAACAATTAAACTCACAGTGGGCATAGCACGTCATGCCCGTCGGCATTGGGTTAATATGTTTTAGCATTACTGTAGTAGAAATAGTAGCAGTAGTAGTGGTAATAATAAGGATGATAATAACAACAACAACAACAACAACAACAACAACGTTGCAGTATTCAAGTTCGAAAGTTGGAATAATGCAATACCGCATTGATATAGATATATAAGTTTAGTACTGGCCCTCCGGTCTCATACCCGGAGAGACCTAGGTTCGAGGCCAGGTTATATATCTATATCAATGCGGTATTGCATTATTCCAACTTTCATATATATACCTCATTATATATGACTTCGGTTTCGAATTTCTAAATCAATTTCCACCGAGTGCCCACGGGGAGTGTGTGTAAAACCTCGCTATCATTACTCATGTATGAGTAGATAGGTAAATGTTTATATAGTAGTAGTGGTAATAATAAGGTTAATAATAACAACATCAACAACAACAACAACAACAATAATAATAATAATAATAATAATAATAATAATGACTAATAATGAGGATGGCAATGCTCTCACTCTTTCGTTTTTTTCTATCTCTATATAATATATAATACATATATGTATATATACATAAATAGTGTGCGTGGGTGTGTGTGTGTGAGTACGCAGTGGTGGAGTATTGTCATTACTAATAATGGCGTTACTCAACGTCGTTATTTCTTTCAATTTTTAATTTGGAAACGCTATTTCATGTTTTACAAGTCTGGCATGATAATGCTCACTGACCACCCGGTGTAGATTAAGTGTCATGTTGAAAAAAAAAAAAAAAAAAAAAAAAAAAACGTCCCAAGCTCTGTGGTTTTATCTTGCCAGAACATGTGGCAGAGTTGTTGTGTTTTGCCAGAGCGCTAAGCCTAGTTTTAAAGATGGTAATTTTTTTTTATATTTTATTTATTTTATTATTATTATTATTATTATTATTATTATTATTATTATTTTTATTGTTATTTTTTGTTTTACTTTTTTTCATGCAAATAACTGTTTATGCTCCGGAGTAATTATATACTACCAATATACTTATTGTCGTGATAACATTACGAGCAATTGGGTATAACATTAGAATATATCAGTTCTATCATTACCATTCCCTTTTATTTCTGTACAAGAAGTCTGTAATGCCAAACTTATTTGCTAGCAATGAATTTTATGATACATATCGCCAGTCTGCCAAAATGGTGGGAGGCCTCAATCAAACCTCCTCGACTTAAACTTACAATTGTTTGACAATTCAAGTTCGAAATTTGAACAAAGTGGTGTATTGTATGGAAATTTGATATCCGACTGCAAAGTTAGAATAATTTAAAAAAACACAATTTTAAACAAGTTTAGACTCCATTGCACTGACGAGAGTAGGTTTGCCGATATAGACATGTACGGTATAGATATGCGGAAACCAATGGTGTATTTATTTATTTCATGGGAATAGGACGAGGCTTAAAATGAGCTTACTTATAGAAGATCCTGCATTTTTTTTTTTTTTTTTTTTTGTGC
>NC_061831.1:31721630-31729130 GCF_019202785.1 Penaeus chinensis
AATTCATATTTACATTCAGAATGAGTTTCGCAATTAGTGAAAAAAATCGTTTGATAGACAAATATTGTTAGCAAGACGATCAGCCAATTAACTTTAATGAGCGACAAGCCATCCGAGACGAAGCGACTAAATGCAATGCAAACAAGTCACGTAGACTAATCACCACGCAAGTTTGTTTTATTATGTCGTTATGCCTTCTCGGTCCTTGGGTATCGAGCAGGTAAATAAATATATAGACTAGTTTAAAACAGCGACCAACTCCATTGACAATTTATGCGCACGGCGTTGATAAATGTATTAATACTTTTAGAAGACAGCAGATGGTAATTGTAACTGCCTATATAAAGAATTCATATAGTAGGTACTCTCTATTAATTAGTCCTTAATAATTTCTCATCAGTAAGATCATCAGCTTCATTTTGGTTGTTTACTTTCCCAGTTGTAAGTATTGGTAATATGATCTATACCAGGACAAGTTCCAATATATACAGAGGTCCGGATAAATATTTTATAAGCAATCATGAAAATAAAACTAACAACCTGAGTACTCCATAGTGTTCCCCTAACTTACCCTTCATTCAAGGGAATACACTTTTAGGAATCCATCGTCAGGACCTTCATTTTATTTAACTATACTTTTCTCCTTCTGGGTCCCGCTACAACACTCAGAAAGCCAGGAATCGGACCGCGAGCCGCCAGTTGAGTAGCCCCGAGCTATACAGCTACACATATGTACCTGCACATGTGTAATCTGTGTGAGTACGTCAGTGAGTGAGAGGAAGAGTGAGAGAGAGAGAAAGAGAGAGAAAGAGAGAGAGAGCGAGAGAGCGAGCGAGACAGAGAGAGAGAGAGAGAGAGAGAGAGAGAGAGAGAGAGAGAGAGAGAGAGAGAGAGAGAGAGAGAGTGTGTGTGTGTGTGTTGTGTGTGTGTGTGTGTGTGTGTGTGTGTGTCTGTCTGTCTGTGTGTATGTCTGTGTGTGTGTGTCTCTGTGTGTGTCTATCTGTGTGTCTGTGAGTGCATGCTTGCGTGCGTTGCATGTGGTCGCAGTAAACGATAGACAAGGGTTCAAGCAACATCACTGTTTTAGATTTTACAGGAGACACATTGGCATGCTGCCGGTAACTTCGCTTCGCACTGAACTTGGGTATACTGAACACGGAATGGCCTGGCCTACTTAAACTTCAAGAAAGCTCTTACAGTATAGGAATTGCACTTTATAGGTGGTATTTCATTATTTTATACGTGCTCTTGTGTTCGCGATTAAAGTTTATGAGTAGTTGCACGTACGCTGCGTCCTTATTGCAATCCAGGCTATACTTTTTTTAAATGTGCTTACTGTTTTACATCTTTATGCATAGTTAGTCTAATTCAAGTGTTACCTGTATCAAGTACTTATATTCACCTTGACTTTTCTGACGCTGTCACAGCCAGGGCCCAAGCATGAGAGAGTGGGAGGACAACTTACCCGACCGTCTGCGTATACATTTTAACCGATGTCTGTTTTAGAATGAATGCAAAGAATGACGGATTCACAAGGGCCCTACGCTTATCTTCCCCTTTTTAACAATATGATAATTGCATGAAGCACATGCAAGAGAAAATGGAAAAAAACAACTCTATCCCGTACACGAGTTTATCTTTAATAACACTTCCCTTTCCTTGAATATAATTTCTCACGTGTGTGTGTGAAATGTTCCTTCAACACATTTATCGGTGTTTATAGGGGAGACAACTAATTGACTAATTATTTAAAATTATCTGCCTGCATTAACAGCTAAGGTTATTACCGGTGAATACCTTTGTGGGATTAAAATATTGACTTATTTAGTACGCTTAAAACTATATTAGTAAATATAGACTTAAAAAAAAAGTAAAATTCAAAGCATACATATTATGCTTGAAATATGTATATAAGTGTCGCATAAATATTATGCATAATTAAATTTTGTTTAAAATGTTAGACTCCCTACGTCACACTTCTCTTCCAAAACATTTTTCGATGTATATGGGGGAGACAAGTACATACGTCTCTGGTCTGAGAGTGCTGCATATCTTTCCATTACATGTGTGGCTGTTAATGCTCCTGTTAACACTACATCTACCTGTCGGTTTGGGATGAACCCTGGTCACCAAACTGCAAAGACAATTTCTTAGGTTAGGTTTCAAGTCAGTGTGTGCGAGATTGATTGATTGATTATTTAAAATTATATGCCGTGTCAACAACTAAGGTCATTAGCGGGGAATACGTTGTTAGATTGAAATGTTAAAATTTTTAAAACGCTAAAAATCTTTCATTGAATGTCTTATAAATAACAGTAGATATTATATTACAAATAAAAGTATAAATATTATTCTTTAAATGTATAGAATTACTCCATAAACATTACGCATTATTACATTTTATTGAAAATATTAGTCTCCCTAAGGAAAGTAATAAGACCTTCTATGTCACAATCCTCCCCCAATACATTTTTCAGTATATATGGGGGACAAGTACATACGTCTTTGGTCTGAGAATGTTGCACATCTTTCCACTATATGTGCGACCGTTCATGGTTCTTGGCATCCTTCACAGCGTGCTTCACTTTCATCGACCCATGAGTTAGTCTTGTGTGCCCAATTCTTAGTCTTGATAACCTCTACTTGTCGGTTGGGATGAATGCTGGTCACCCAACTGCCAAGGTCATCTCTAATCTCTCGCAATTTGTCTCTAAAGGTATGCCTCCATTGTTCCCTCAGTTTATCGCGAGGACAACTCCTGATGCTGGGCTTCAAGTCAGTGCTTGGGAAAGGAAAACAAGCATCACAGGGCTGAGAGGCAACTGCCTTGGCCTTCCGCTCAGCTCGTTCATTCCCATTGATACCAACATGGCTGGCACCCAACACAGTCATCATTTTACGTGCTGACATCAGTGCAAGCCAATCTTGAACCTCCCTCACCACTAGATGTGATGAGTTTAAACTCTTGATTGATTGCAAGGCACAACGAAAGTCATAATATATTAGAATAAAACGGTTTATAAGATCTCTAGTCATCTTGACTGCTACAAGGTTGGCGTGTAACTCTGCAGTGAAGATCGAGGCTACTGGAGAAAGACTACCAAATGCAGACTTCCTTCTGTTCACTGCTGCAAAGCCCACGACATTTTCAGATTTCGAACCATCCATATATATTGCATCTGATCCTTAATACTTAGAAGTGTGGTGAAGAAATCTCTCTCTGGCTTTTGCTTCGGATCTCTCCCCTTTCCCGATTCCAACCAAATCCAGCTAGACTTGAGTAGTCCAAGGGGGGAATTGGTCAGTTCCAACAGCCAGAACCTTTGTGAGATTTAGATTAAGATCTTCCACAAGATTCCTCATTCTCCTACCATATGATTGGCTATCCTCAAGGGGGGTTAAAAACCAATCTGGATGAAGTAGATCCCGGAATCCTTTGTAGTCTCGTGTAGTAAATCAGGTTTATGTGGTCCCGGTGTAATGAAAGAGGTGGTTCTCCACTCTCAGTATACAGGGACTCCACAGGTGAAGACCTGAAAGCCCCCGTAAAGATTCTGAGAGCTTCATTATGAACCGAGTCCAACATCTGGAGAACAGCGGGAGTTGCAGATGAATAAGCCGTAAATCCATAGTCAAGTTTACTATGAATAAAGGCTCGGTAAAGCCGCAGAAGCATTGTGCGGTGTGCACCTCAAGACAGGTGGCAAAGAACACTCAAAATACGAAGTGCTTTTGTAGCTTTCACCTTTAACTGTTTGATGTGAGGTACCCATGTAAGCCTTGAGTCAAAAATTTGACCCAAATACTTTACCTCTTGGACAAAATGCAGTGGATTTGCTCCTAAATAGAGGAAAGGATGTAACTTTCCTCGTTTGTGGAAATGCATAGCCTTGGATTTACTTGGAGAAAATTTGAACCCATGGTCTGTTGCCCACTTCACAACCTGATTTATTGCAGTCTGCATGTATTCTTGCACATCCTATAAGCTTCCTCCTGAGCAGTACAATGTGAAGTCACCAATATACAGATTGCATGAGACAGCTTTTGGAACCTCTACGATGTCACTTATAGCAATGGCAAACAGGGTCACACTTAAGACATTCCCTTGTGGGACCCCTTCCAGTCGGCAAGGGAGCTTTGTATGAAGGTAGGTAATGCTCCTCTTACAATGTCATATAGCGTCATGAGTATGCCATGCTTCCGAGTGATATCATAAGCCTTTTCAGTGTCAAAGATGACTGCTAACATATGACGCTGCTTTGCAAAGGAATTCTAGCAGTTTCCATCCTCACGAGTGCATCTGTGGTCAATCTCAATTTTCTAAACCCATATTGATATGGGGTCTGCACGATTTCCTTTACTAGCAACCATGTCAACCTGAAGTTTACCATTTTCTCCATCAGCTTGCAGATACAGCTGGTGAGAGAAATTGGTCTGTAATTCCCTAGTATGGATGCATCCTTGCCAGGTTTAGGGACAGGAATGATTATAGCCTCTTTCCATGTGGGTGGCACTGTGCCCTCCTTACAGATTCTATTGAATAGATCCAACAGGAATGTTTGGGAACTCTCCGATTACTGAAATATAATTTGGTATGGAATATCATCACTTACTGTGGCAGTCATACAGCAGAACTGCAAAGCAGAGTCCATCTCCTTGCGCTAAAATGGCAAGTTGTATGGAAGTTCTACAGCAGTCCTACTGAAGAATGCCACTGGGTGTCGTTCCTGTTCAGCCCAAAGAGTGGAGAATTGTGCAGTGGAAGTATTCCAGAGGAGATCTCTGCCTTGGATTTAGCTAGCTCATTTGCGATTTTTTTTTAGTCTGTGAGGATTATGCCATCTATGTTCAGAACAGGTGATGCTATGAATGAGCTCTCTCCAGCGATCTTACACCTCTGCTTCAGGGGCATTCTGCCTAGCAGCAGAGGCCCCTGTGGGTGTGGCTTTCACTGTTAAGGTTTCTAGAACCTTGACTGATGGCTCGATCTTACATCTATCTAGCTGTGTGCATTTATATATTTAAAAATATGTGTGTATTTGTAAATATAAGCAAATACACACATACATATATATGTATGTATATATACACGTGTGTGCGTGTACGTGCGCGCGTGCATGCATCCGTGCGTGCGCGCGCGCGTGTGTGTGTGTGTGTGTGTGTGTGTGTGTGCGCGTGTGCGCGCTGTCTAATACCGGCTCTAGTCACCTTCCCTATTTATGGCAGATTTGCAGTTATATACTGGCGGAAAATCTTTGGTTTGGCTTACATTTCATTCAACTTTACAAAATTCCAACAATGCCGCCAAAACCTCTTCAATTATATGCATAGCCTTGTTTCATCCCTGTTTCCGTCTGCGTCACCGAAAAAGGCGAAGAATGGTCTTGTTTTGTAAGACTTCAAGGTTTCTGTGGCAACATACTAAGAACCAGCCTCACATATCATAGCCTATCATGAATATAGCAAGGGATATGTATATCAACCTTAGGACTCTTAGGACTCTTACTTATGTACTGTAAAGGCCTTAAACATTCCAAGCAACGTTTCTTGTTTTGAAGAATTTCTCGTGTTAAGCGAGAATTGTGGGACAATGGGTGGGGAGCAATCACCATACCACCAAGATATCTATAGGTGTCAGTTTTTGCAATAACTTGTCCACCTAACCTTGGAATGTATGGCAGTTTATGTGATATAGAAATGTATTTAATCTTGATAGGGTTGATTATGAGTCCAAGGGAAGCACATTTTTTGCAAAGAGATTGCATAAGTACGTTAAATAAGGACGGGGACCAAACTATTACACCATAAGCATTGTAGGTGCCTTGTAATATGCCTTTGTTCTTCTCAAAGATAGATAATCCTTTGTCCATAGCAGAAGCTTGCCCTTAACTCCTAGAAGAGTTAATTCATTTAGGATGCAGTTGAAGAGGCTCTGTCGATGTAAAAATACTGTATTACTTATATTTAGGTACTGGGCTAAACACATTTGTGTCCCTTCCCTTTTTAGAAACCGAAGACTGGTGAATGAATTTGATCTTTGATCTGGTGGAGCAGACGAATGAGAAAAATGAGGGTTTAAAGAGATAGGTTGTCAGAGAAATCGGTCTAATTTCATCGGGGCATCCTGTTTTGGGAGGGGTGTAATGGTAGCTTGTTCCAAGAAGTGGGCAAAATGCCTGAAGTATAGGTTAAGTTGAAGAGATTAAAAAGAGGATTACTTACCTTTACCTGTACCTTTGCAAGGAGTCGGAAGATGTCATGATTCCATCATCCCCAGATGCAGTGGATTTGCTAGTCTTAATGGCCGCAAGAAGTTTATGTCTTGTCAGTGGTACAGCAGCCTCATCTACAAGTTGGCACTGAGTGTCAATTTCATTTTTTTTTTTTTAACTCAAGGGAGCACCTGCGTATGGATAATGGTAAATTACCGAGAGAGGAATTTTTGCAGCATTTACTGAGGAGTGACAAAGCCACCCTTTTTTTGGATGAGGGTGGGGAGTCACACTGTATGCATTGCCTTTAATCTTGTTGATTTCCCATCACACATTACTCATGGGAGTCGTGGAGTCAATAGATTCTGTCCGGGAATAGACTCTCTCCCCACTTTTGACTTCTTACCCCACTAGGCTATTAACTAAAGAATACAAAGTCCTTTGTTTTTTTAGTTGATTTACTTAGATCTTATGAGCTTTATTTCAGGATCTTTGCTCAGATAATGTGCCCGTTTGCCTCTGGATGGAGACCTATGACAGGGTGGAGTTGGTTAATGATGTTACTAACTTGTTGACAGATCAAGGCTGGTAGGAGGAGTAAAGTCTTCATACCAGCAGTCAATCCTTTTATGAAACTCGATGATGTTTAGTACCGATTTTTTTTTTTTTTTTTTTTTTTTTTTTGGGGGGGGGGGTAAAATGGGAGGGTTATACTTAATGTCCAAAGGTCACTGACTAAGAACGGGATGACTTTCGCAGTGCTTGGGAGTATGTGCTGATTGTAAAGAGCTATATAATCTAATTTGCCACGTAGGTAATGAGTCTTTTCTAAGGGGCAAAAGTAGGTGTTTAGGGTCACTAGTGTTTCGGAGATAGTCATAATGAACCTTACTGTTTTTGGCTGTGGTGCTTCCCTCAGACCCCAGGAGAGGACGAACATTAAAATCAGCACGCAGTAAGACAGTATCACTATGTATCATACTGTCAGGAAACAGTATGATACCGCTTCACTATCATGTGTGTTATATACATTAATGATGGTGATTGTTTTACCATTAAAAATATCAAGATATTCAGCACACGTGTTGTTACTTTTGTCATTAATCACTTTTGATGAAACAGTATTGTTAATGTAAATACCAGGTTCTCTTGGAGAAGAATTGGTAATATTAGGTTTGTCATTATATGTGTAACCTGTATTTTTTGCGTAACGATGGCAACACATCAACATCTTCAGAGTGAAAATACAGAGATAGAGTTGCTTTGCGTTTTTATTAACTGTTGATGT
>NC_061831.1:31734130-31736630 GCF_019202785.1 Penaeus chinensis
TATGTATATATATACATATATGCACATATACATGTATGTATATATATATAAATACATGTGTGTATGTGTGTACGTCACTGTGCGAGATTGTGTGTGTGTGTGTGAGTGTGTGTGTGTGTGTGTGTGTGTGTGTGTGTGTGTGTGTGTGTGTGTGTGTGTGTGTTGCTTGATCTACCAGTGCATTATACATTGACAATATCAATTTGTGAGTGTTATATCAAAGGGTAAAACACTTGCTTTTGCATAAAAGTAAATAATTCAATTAGGGCTTTGAAACGGAGACCTTTTTTTTTTTTTTTTTTTTTTTTTTGCCTTTAGGAGCACGCAAAGCTTAACATGATTGAAATGAATATCCCCTTACCAAAGACTTCTTTCAGGAAATTTCCAGCTGCGCACAGATTCTATTATCTGGAGAGAGGAATCACAGATGACAGCAATGTATCAAAGAGCCATAATCATTGTGAATTTGGTAAAGAAAGGAAAACATGAAGCATAATTACATTCATGGATTATGGCAAATACATTTGTTATTTGCCGGGAACTGTAATCAGTTGTCCCTCTGCATTGTTTTGGCAGATAATCAGCAGTAAATTAATAATATTTTTTAGTATTTATCCAAAATGGTGGATATAAGTCTTTCCTTGTAATTCTTTGGTTATTTTGTCCATATATGTGCTATATATAACAACATTTAATTACCAAATTCATATCTGTTGCTACCTATTTTCCGTCAAAATCAGTTAAGAAATCAAGTCAAACAAAAAAGAGATTGGCAGGATAAACTTCAACTTCTTAGAAACTGATTGGATATCACTGTCCAAACAATTTTAAATGGATTATGTTGATAATTACATTATGTTTTAAGACCTCCCTAAAGCAAATTGTATGTACAGGGACGATATTGGAAATGATCACTGAAAATGATGGTGATCATGCTGCCAGCACCATCACTATTATTAATATTACTATTAGTGCTGTACTACTAATAGTATTACTACTACCTCTGTTTATAATGACAATGGTTAAAATGCAAATGGGAATGACAATGAAGATATTTATGATATCGCAGGTGGGGATGAAAGTGCGAGAAAATGTTCATATTACAGTATTTCTTATATTACTTAGGTAGTTTACATGGTAAACAGAGTGGTTGCAGTGAAAGTATTGTTCAGTTGTGGTTTCAAAGTTATGATATGGAGTGCTTCTGCTATGATCAGGTCAAATCTGTTAACACAGGGAGGTCAAGAAAGGGTG
Source organism: Penaeus chinensis (assembly GCF_019202785.1). Taxonomy (NCBI): domain Eukaryota; kingdom Metazoa; phylum Arthropoda; class Malacostraca; order Decapoda; family Penaeidae; genus Penaeus; species Penaeus chinensis. Next base: position 31,735,385 of record NC_061831.1, read on the forward strand.
ATTGTGGAGGTGAGAGGGCTCTCTAATTGGTTTGCTCAGCTGTAGGCCAGTCCTGATTGACTTGTCTTTGTGTTCTAGCGACGATGCCGTCGTGAGGTTGATCCGACGTACCTAGCCTAACAGCTAGGACAAGTAAATAGGTAAACCACATTCGAACATTATTCTGACTCACACTTTTCTTTTTTTTTCTGAAATTTTCAAAAGTGTTTGAATTATAAAATAATAATGATAATAATATTCATATTAATAATAAATAAATATATAAATAAATAAATCTGAGGGTAGCATTGTCTTTGTTTAATGATTTTCTCAGATCAGAACTAAGATCGCCCGTAATGGAAGGTTTATTTATGTAATGTCTTTGTTGATTGTGTTAGATATTGGTTTTGGGTAGAATTTCTGACACAGGAAATTGCATAGGGCTTTATAAAAGAGGTAAGGTGGGTACCCATTTGTAGTGAAATATTCCTTTAACAATGCGCTGTAAAGTTGGTTATCTTGTAAATATGAGGAATATAGCTGAGATAATGAAGTCCAAGGCCTGTGAATGTGGGTTTCCTGTATGTATTGGTGAAGAAGCGTTTATTACGAAAATTTATGCAAGTATCTAGAAATGATAGTTTATTATTTTGTTCAATTTTGCAAGTGAATCTAATATTAGGGTGTTGCAAATTCAAGTATGAGAGGAAAGGGTTAATGTGAGAGGGATCGTTAAAGAGTAAGAAAGTATCATCCATGTAACGACGATATAAAATAGGTTTGAAATTGGCAGGGCAATTATTCAACCAAGCTTGTTCATGGTGGCAAAGGAAGGTATAACAAGGGTCAAGTAGTGACCCCATAACTACAACGTCTATCTGCGTGTAAAAAGTCATTGAAGTTAAACACTGAATTGTGAGCAGTTATATCCTATAGTTTCCTGTAAATTGTCGTGTTCAGACCATACGAGTTTAAGAGTGATGAGGCAGTTTTATATATAATTATATCAATGGTTTCATTGAGTGGAACAATAGTAAATAACGACTCTATGTCAAACCTGGCCATTGTGACAGGTCGTAGTGGTACCAATTTCTTTGATAAATGAGAAAGAGTTCTCTTTGGTATAATCATGTGTAGTTAATGGGCTGATGATCTTCACTAAGAATTTAGCAACATTATAATTGAAGGTTTTAATTGTAGAAATGATGGGGCGGAGTGGTTGACCAATTCTATGAATTTTGGAAAGGTCATACAAGAAACACACATA
>NC_061831.1:31746630-31749130 GCF_019202785.1 Penaeus chinensis
AGAGAGAGAGAGAGAGAGAGAGAGAGAGAGAGAGAGAGAGAGAGAGAAATAGAGAGAGAGAGAGAGAGAGAGATAGATAGATAGATAGATAGATAGAGAGAGAGAGAGAGAGAGAGAGAGAGAGAGAGAGAGAGAGAGAGAGAGAGAGAGAGCGAGAGAGAGAGCATTTTCTGCTTCTGTTAAAAAACATGCTAGCATTTTAAGGAAGTTATAGAGACAAAGAAAATGTGATACAAAGATTTTTTTCTCCAAAACTTTGTATGTCAGAACACTTTTCGGTGACCTATTGTGAAAAGCTTTGGTTTGTTGCGACCACGAAATAAGATCATCTGATATATAAAAGTATTTGTGGCTTCGGGATGCTATGAAAAGACATGTTATATGCATACATGCATGTGTGTGTGTGTGTGTGTGTGAGTGTGTGTGTGTGTGTGTGTGTGTGTGTGTGTGTGTGTGTGTGTGTGTGTGTGTGTGTGTGTGTGTGTGTGTGTGTGTGTGAGTGTGTGTGTGTGTGTGTGTGTGTGTGTGTGCATGTGTGTGTGTGTGTGACTGATCACGTATGCGTATGTGCAGCCATGTACACTATTAGTATTATTAATATACATACGCATTGATCCGAATGTCAATAAACCGATCATATTGCAAGGAGTAATGTTACTGTCATTCTGAAAATACTGTAGTACTTAATAGCCAATGGATTTCTATAACTGTGCAATATTTATTAACGAGAGCCATAAAAAACAAGCATCTATCTCTCATAGTTATTGTAGTACCCATATATCATAAAGTAAATTCGACAACGTTATACTGAAACTGTTTTATATAGGTACCGAAGGACTTTCATACCGCATTTCGAAAAGTCATTCATTAATTTGTCGAAAGGCATAAATTCATCTGTCAAACCTGTTGTAATTAATAACGCAACTGTCAGAACGGCAACTCGTGAACAGCAGTCAGTCATGGCCAACCAATACATGTTTTGAAATGAAAGTTCGATGAACACCTGAGTCCAAACAATGGCTGGCTGTGATCTGGTCTGTTCTGTCGCCATTCGCTTTTCCGCCGGATTACCTGGTCTGTATGCAGGATGTAGGGATAACATATTCGGATGTGCTTGTATTTCTGTATGTCTGTGTCTGAATCTACTGATTATTTATAATTATCTGCCGAGTCAAAAGCTATGGTCATTAGCGGCGAATACCTTGTGGGATGGAAATGTTAAAATATTTAAAGCATTTAAAGATACATGAATAAAGTCTTTTATAACGCACAATAATGATACATATTTTATATATTTTACAAGTGCTTGGTGTCGTCTCTATAATTAATAAATATTTTTCGGCATCTTAACAAAAATATATTTTGTTTTTTGTTTTCGATCAAATGTCTGAAATAACTCGATAATATGGATATCAAATCACTTTTCATTTCATCTACCAAATTGACGGTTGACAAAGGATTTTTTTTTTTTTGTTCATTATATTTTAAATGATGGCATCAATGGCAACAAGATATATCTGACATTGTTATTTATCATAATGATAATAATTTCCCAGGATAATAAGTCTAATAAGCTTTTACCCCGCAGGCCACTTGCAACCATTCCATGTGTTTGGCATCCCTTTCCTAGTTCGTATGTGTGTGTGTGTGTGTGTGTGTGTGTGTGTGTGTGTGTGTGTGTGTGTGTGTGTGTGTGTGTGTGTGTGTGTGTGTGTGTGTGCATACACATACACGCACGCAGACACAAATCCCCACATGACTGTCCTGTTCTTATGCAGCTCAAGTTTAATCGTAAGCATACTGCTGAAGACCGAAAAGCCTGAAAAGGTGGTTTCTGGGTCGGGGAGAGCAGAGAAAGATCGTTTGTTCAAAGGTAGGCCAGTTGTTGTTGACTTTTCCGTATACTCAAGATTTCTGTGTGAAGCAACGTGAAGTAGATCCGATATGCATAGTGTTACACCTAGGCCAGGTAAATACCTATTATTTGAACACCTGTCTGAAGGTAATAGCTTTCTCTTTTCTTTAAAACGGCGTTGATTGTGTGGTTCGTGAACACTGTTCGAGGAATTATGATTAGCATCTCACATCTATGTACTAAAAATCTTAAATGTGAAAGGTATGGCATTTCATATTCTCAGTTTCCTAGGAAGAGAGCAGATGAGTTGGCGAAACATTTAAGAATACTCTCAGGGTATTGTTTTATAATTTGTTTTGAAATATTTCTTCAGAAAGTTAACTCCTTGTTAAAGAGACTCCAAGAGGAGCAAATATTGAAACCCCTGTTAGAGTGGAAATGCTGTTAATTTTGTAGTTCTCAAATACTTCATCATTGAACCAGGGAAAGTGGGTTCTCTGCAAACGGTTCACAAGCGTTCGTTTTCTTTGGTAATTTGTTTTTGCTCTCTATTCCATTTCTAAACTTATTGTACGAGTGTCGTTTGTTTGTGTAATTCTTTAAATAGGAGGAATGTGTCATCCATGTATCCTTTGTAGATGTGCT
>NC_061831.1:31794130-31799130 GCF_019202785.1 Penaeus chinensis
TATTTTAAATGGGGAAACACGTTTTATCACTTTTAAAAGCCTTTCTCGATACGGTAACTATAGTTGCCAACATTTATCTTACCTGCAGAATATGGTTACCTAGGGGATTAGAGCCAATCTTGTTGACACTTTCTACATTTCCACAGGTAGATACCTCAAAAGATGGAATCTTTATAAAATCACCTCTTATTTTATAATTATTTGCAACTGATAAAACCTCTGGCTAAGATGAAAGAGGAGTTTTGTGGTACGGAAACTGCATTAAATGAATGGCTGACAACGCCAGGCGACTGGGAAGAAGTGTGATGGTACTCGTAAGGGTCGCCTGGCCAAGGGTCGGGCATTACCACTGTTCTATACTCAAGAATCCTTACGAAAATACGTTAGATTCCTTCGCTTTGCTTTGTCTTTTCTCTTTATTTATCCTTTATCTATGAACTCTCTTTACGATTTTTATGTCTGTCTGTCTGCCTGTCTGTATCTCTTTTCTTTGTCTGCTTCTGTCTTCGTCATTTGTCTCTGTCTCTCTCTATCTCTTTTTGTCTGCCGGGCTCCCCCCCCCCCCCTCTCTCTCTCTCTCTCTCTCTCTCTCTCTCTCTCTCTCTCTCTCTCTCTCTCTCTCTCTTCTCTCACCTCTCTCTCTCTCTCTCTCTCTCTCTCTCTCTCTCTCTCTCTCTCTCTCTCTCTCTCTCTCTCTCTCTCTCTTTCTCTCACCTCTCTCTCTCTTCTCTCTCTCTCTCTCTCTCTCTCTCTCTCTCTCTCTCTCTCTCTCTCTCTCTCTCTCTCTCTCTCTCTCTCTCTATCTCAGGTGGTATTCCAGTATCAAAGCATAAACTTGCAACATTCCTATCTCTTTTAGCGTTATGGTCATGTTACACGACGTTTACCATTATCTTACAGAATATCATGAAAGATCTAGACAGCATACCGTTCTGACAGGATGCTTATCTATTCATAAACTGGAGCCTTGTGAACACCGAAGATAGTGTTGCATTAAGCGTTGCATAGTCAATATTAGCTCCAGGAAAGGGAATATCGTAACCATCTTGCATCCGCGCTCCTTCGCTAAATCAAAATATCATTTCATGATATAGCTGCTTCATATTATTTAACTACAACCGCATATAAAAAGTTAATGTCTAACGATAAACTTAGACAGGATATAAATACTGTCAAAACATGGCGATCAGAAACTTTAAGTGTGAACAAGAGCGTAATCGTCATACATTCGAAAACAACCTACGTAGACATCTTAATCCGTTGCTTAAGTTTGAATACAAAAAAACATAAAAGAAACAAATCTAAATAAAAGAAACGCGGTATCAAAAATACATTTCACATCTTTAAGAAAAGAAAAAGTCACGTTCGAAAATATATTTGAAAGTATCGTAAAAAAATGAAAGATAACATCCCTTGCATCACCCTCATGCAACACAGATCCACGAGAGATACATACAAAGCCCGTGCAATGGCGAAACACCAGAGATGCAATGCATGGCCTCCTCACTGCAACATATTGAGCAAGGAAAGGCCACCTGTGCTCCCGGAATTCAGATGCAGCTTGCAAGCGCCTTCGTATCCGGCCTTTTCTCTGTTATCGATGGGATGGGATGCGTATCGCGGTGAGACCTGCAATGATGCTTGCGGCAATGAGGGCGTTTTGAAAATGATAATATATATATATATATATATATATACTAATACATATACATATACATATATATAGATATGTATATATATACTATATACACCGTATCATATATGTATGTGTGTGTGTGTGAGTGTGTGTATGTATACATACTCATACAACTGTATGTATGTTTATATATGTACGCATACAAACATACATATATAGCGTGTATGCATATGCATATATATATATACATACACATATATACATACATACATATATATGTATGTATATATGCATATATATGTATGTATATATGCATATATATGTATGTATATATGCATATATGTATATATATACATATATATATTTTTATATTTATAAATGCATTCATAAAATCATCCTTTTCCGAAGTAAAGTAATCAAAGTTCAATCTATCGAAAAATGCAATGATCATGATACTGCCCTTGACGATTTTTGCATTATTCATGACATCAATAATAATGGCATCATATAATGACAGTAGTAACGAAAGAATTAGTATCAATAATATAAATAGTTTTACGTATGTTACTACCACTGTTACTACGATAATTACTACTATCACTACTAATACTAGCACTCAACAAGTGATACTACCTTACTATTACTCTTTTACTTCTACTAATACTACAAGTGATAATAGTTGTGATAGTGATAAAAATAGTGATATAACTACTACTAAAACCAATAAGAATCAGAATGGTAATTGTTATAACAATAATGACAATAAAGATTTTACTTCTACTACTACTACTTCTACTATTACAGTTGCTACAGTGCTACTGGTGATAATAATAATAACAATAATAATAAGTATAATAATAATAATAATAATAATAATAATGATAATAGTAATAACAATAATAATAATTATTATAATAATCATGATGAAAATAGTAATAATAATAATAATAATAACAATAATAACAATAATAATAATAATGATAATAATAATAATAATAATAATAATAATAATAGTAATAATAATAATGGTAATAATAATATTGATAATAATTATGAAGCTAATGATAATGATGATAATGATACTAATAATGATAACAATAATAATAACAATAATAATGGTAATAACGATAATAATGATAATAATAGTGATACTAATATTGATAATGATAATAATAATAATTATTATAATAATAATAATAGTAAATAACAATAATGGTAATGTTAAAGATGATAATAATAATGATAATAATAATAATAATAATGATATCAATAACAGCAATAATGTAATAGTAAAAAAAATATGATGATGATAATAGTTATTATAATATTAATAATAATGACAATGATAATAATAATAATAATAATAATAATAATAATAATAATTATTATTATTATTATTATTATTATTATTATATAATAACAACAACAACAACAATAATAATAATGATAATAATAATAATAATATAGATAATAACAATAATAGAATAATACCAATAATCATAGTGATAATGATAATAATAACCATAGTGATGATGATAATAATAATAATAATAATAATAATAATGATAATGATAATAATAATAATAATAATAATAAAGATAACAATAATGTGAATGCGTTTTCGTATGCACATGCACACAATCAATTTTGTCCTTATGTACAGGCATTAGATAATATATCCAGATTAAAGGCAATCACAGAGTGCATTCGAGGAATATAAATTGATTTTCAAAACCATGCAGAATATACCCTCTGCACATACGTTTTGCTAAAAGCGAACGACGTCGTATAACACACACACACACACACACACACACACACACACACACACACACACACACACATATATATATATATATATACATATATATATATTTCTGTGTGCGTGTGTGTGTGTGTGTGTGTGTGTGTGTGTGTGTGTGTATGTGTGTTTATGCGTGTGTGTAACCACACACACACACACACACACACAAACACACATATATATGTATATATATATATATATATATATATATATATATATATATATATATATATATACATATATATACATATAATATATATAATAGATATGTGTGTTTCCACCAGGAAAGTCACTACAATAAGAACTGGAATAACAATTAAACATACAACATAAAAGTTGGGTCCCTATAATATATTTCTTTTTCGAAACTGATTTCGGAATTCTAAAGCGACGGGCTTTTACGGTCGATAAAATGACATAAAACCGGCATTAATTGTCTCACGAACGGGAAAATCTATCGCCAAACCAGAGAAACCTGCAGCAGGAAATTACTCTTTTTTAAGGTTGGGGAAGGGAGTGTCGTGGAGGGAACGGGAGGGGCAGAGGAGGATGGGGGGGAGGGCAGGGAGAAGGAGGAGGAGGAGGAGGAGGAGGAAGAAGTAGAAGGAGAAGAAGAGCAGAAGGAGAAAGAGGAGGAGTTTGAGAAAGGGAAAAAGGGGAGGAGGACGGAGGGAGAATTGGAGTAGCGGGTAGTGGGGAGAGAGGAAAGAAAGAGGGAAAAGGGAGGACCTTCAATACGAAAAAGAATCTCTCCTGAGTTAGTGCTGTGTTGGTCACAGAAAACGCCCGTTACTCAGGCAGGCGGATGAAAGTCAGAGAAGGAAATTTCATGCACCTGATTCATGGCGCGGGTGGCCACGTTTCCGCTTTTTCAGTCGCATTCACCTCAAGGGGATTTACCCTTTGACTCTGGGTATGTTTCTGCTTGCTATCATCTTCTATGGTTTAGTTGTAATTCGCATTAAGGGTTTCGGCAAGACATCCTTTTGTGTCGAATCTTTGGGGAGGAAAACTCGCAACTCACGTAAGTACTTTGATTCGCATTCTCTTGTTCTATTCTGATACGTTTACAGGCGTCTGGCATTTTGTAAAACTTATATGCAATATGTTTATTGCTTTACGCCACCTAGTCTTTTTTAATGTTTTCCTTTCCTGAGATTTGACCTGTCCCTTTGAATAGGTCGAACCTCATCTACCAGTACACAGATATATAAATAAAGATAATTACCCGTCTAAAAGTTCGAGGTCAGATCTTCTATAACCGCAGATTCTATGCTATGACATGTTCTCATTAGTAATCCGCAATAATATTGATAGGCCCCGGGTATGCTCATGACTGTCGTTGATGTTCTTTTTTTTTATCACACAACCAATCTGCTGTCTACTGTTGTACAGACTCTCGGTTCATCCTCGCAAAATTCCAGGATTTTAGGAGGCTAAAATTTCCAATTCTGTCGTCTCACGTTTATGTAAATTCGGGAAGAGAAAGAGAGAGAGAGAGAGAGAGAGAGAGAGAGAGAGAGAGAGAGAGAGAGAGAGAGAGAGAGCGAGAGAGAGAGA
>NC_061831.1:31814130-31816630 GCF_019202785.1 Penaeus chinensis
CCTGATATGTATTATGTCTATCTAATTACAAACCTAACTTTATCATTCTCATTTAATCAAGACCAACCGACCCTATCATGACCTAACCGGATCTAATCTAAGCCGAACAAAAAGTGAACCAATCTCATCTGATTAGGGCTAACCTCAAGTCGTCTAAACTAATATCGTCCAATAAAAGCCTCTTTGAATTTCACTTTGAAATTTGAGTCTAAGAAGAACTAAATCTACAGACATTGCTAATACGTCGCTAGGAATTTAAGAGTGGAATTGATTCAGATGAACAGATATTGATAAAAAAATAAATAAGTAACTTGACAGAAAACCAAAAATGCATGAAATATGTTCCATGGAATTATACCCAAACAGACAAAATAATAATTATAAAAATATAACAGCGCGCAGCAAAGAGAGAGAGATAAAATGGGTCCATTTTAATATGCACACAATTGCTGTCACCCTTAATACGTTTCCCCTATAACAACGGAAATGTTTTGGCTCAGGAATGCAATACGGGAGCGCTGTGACGTCCCCTTCCGCGGGCGTGACGCCTTGTCTCGTCCTGGCCGCGTCCTCTTTTCATGCAGTCTTTCCATGCAGCTTTGTTACATCACTAAACGAGTGACTGCGATAGAATATTCATCGCGTGTGAAAGGACAGCTATTGGAGGCAGAGCGATCTGGGATTCATATTTTTGGCCCCCTGGGTATAAATTCCTCTCGGAAAGCCTTTATTTACGCAGGGTTGGCGAGGTGGACACACACAAGCACGCACGTATGCGCGCACGCAAGCACACACAAACACATACATATATACACACCCACACACACGTGTATATATATGCATAAATATACATATATACTTATATATTTGCGCATGTATGTACGTATATGTATGTGTGTATGTGTGCATGTAAGTGTATATGTATACATGCATGTGTGTGTGTGTGGGTGTGTGGCTAGTAGAGTATATATATACATATTGTATATATACATATCTATCCATCTTTCTACATATATATATATATATATATATATATATATATGTATGTATACGTATATATATATATATATATATATATATATATATATATATATATATATACACTGTATGTATACAAACATACATATATATATACTATATGTATACATACATACATCCATATATATATATATATATATATATATATATATATATATACACTGTATGTATACATATATATACTGTACACACACATATATATATTGTGTTTCACACCTATCTTGAGGCCAGATGTCATCTTTCAAGAGGTGCCCTTGTGAGGCAGGAGAGTTTTAGGAACCAACTAGGAAGGAGCAAAGGGGGTTCACTCCTCGTGAGGAAAGAAAAACATTGGAAGCCAGAAGAAAATGAAACTTCTAGATTCTGTGGAAATGGATTGACTGTATCTTCCACAATCAGGATTCTTCCGTACATATAACGTAAAATAAACAGATACCGGTGGTAAGTAGGGAAATGAGAATAGTAGTAGTCGTAACAGAAGAAGACCCACAAGCACAAGCAGAAACAGCTGAAGAACAGACGTAGTTGTAGACGCAGAAGCGGAAGTAGTCACAGATAAAGAGGAAGAAGAAGCGGTAGTAGTAGAAGCAGAGTAAAAGTACGAAAGAATAATGAGGGAAAACACTGGTAAGAATAGGTAAAAGCAGCAAAGTAGTATAAGTAGGAATAAAACAAAGGTAAGCGATAATTAAAATCTTAAACGTATGGCAAGAATACATGTCATGTCCAATGTAATACAAGTTTATTTATTGTATTTACAGAAGGCACTACAAGTACTTAGTCACCAAGGAGTCGGTTATTAGTCCTACCTATCTCACCTGTTTACCCTTTTCCTTGACTTTTCGAAAGGGTCTTTTGCAGTATTTCATTGTCTTAAATGTTATCGAGATTTTAATAACAATTTAATAATCATAGCATCAATAACAATAACAACAGTACCGATTTCAACTGTATTGCATAGAAAAACACCTTTTCTCGCCAATTCAAGGAATGGGGAAATCAGAATCGGTTACTGATAGACTCCTTACCGGCTGAGCACATGTGGAGCCATCTGTATGTAACAAAATTCACAAAAAACTAGAGGACAGAACATAATTGCGGGGCGGTTGTGTTAAATCGTGAAGGGAAAAGATTCAGGAGAAGCTGAAAGACTAAATGCATGAATAAAAACAATAAAACTGATAAGAACAGAAGTGATAGAGATAAATCACAGGTAAAGAACAAGTTAAAACAATAGATACGATAAAACAATAGGCATTAGTTAAAACAACACAAAATTCACTGTCATGTCATGTCACTGACATCGCGAAATAAGTTAAACCTGTATTTAAATGACATTAATACTCAGTGATAAAGCGAAACAGTTAGACTATAAGTTAAATGTATTAAACAAAAGCACAACTGGTAAAAAATAACATAAGGCAGCAATTAAAACAATTAACAGTAGAAAATGGGCACCGGA
>NC_061831.1:31856630-31859130 GCF_019202785.1 Penaeus chinensis
AGGCTAAAGGCTTACGTTAAAAGCTGAATGGAAAGAGTCCTAAATAATCCTCAGGCTAAAGACCTTAAAAAAAAAAGGTCATACAAACGGCAGCATAGAAGCACTGGTGGTGAATCTCGAAAGAAAAAAATGCCACAGACTAAAAGTAGGAAAAAGCACCGAATAATAACAAAAGCACAGCCAAGTCCTGCCTGGACAGTGGATACATTGAAATAAAACAGGAAAGAATAACTAAAATTATATTTTTCTGATAATATATATACAAATATAGAATATAATTCTCATAATAATAACAATAATAATGATGATAATAATAATAATAATAATAAAAAAGATAATAATGATAATAATAATAATGATAGTGATAATAATAATAATAATAATAATAATAATAATAATAATAATAATAATAATAATAATAATAATAATGAAAATAATTAAAATTATTATTATCACTATTATCATTATCATTATTATTTTCATTTTAATAATTATCATTATCATATTATTAATATTGTCATCATCATCATCATTACCAGCATCATTTTTATCATTATTATTATTATTATTATTATTATTATTATTATCATCATTATTATTGTTATCATTATTATTATTATTATTATTATTACTAGAGAATAGGATCTGAGGGACCGTTTTCATTTGCATGCATAAATAAGCATCCCTTTTCTATCGACTTTAGGAAAAGAAACTTGAAATTACGTAACCGATTTTGATCATAGAAAGAGGTGGATAAATGTACTGTATTCAGCAAACTTTGATTCCTAATGGATATAATAATATTGAGAAGAATGGTGAGACTACTGCTAATGATAAGGGCAATGAATGTTGATAATGATAAACATGAAGCTCATAATGGTAGCAATGATAACAACAACATGAATAATTATGATAACGCTTATAGAAATAATGATGATAATGATAATACCAATAATGTCAACAGCAATATTGATTACACAATGTTGATAAAGATTGTTGATGGTATTTCAACTACGAATGATCTTAATAATAAGAATGACGGTAATAGTTATAAACATTATACGATTAGTGATAATAATGTCAATAGAATAATATAAGCAATAATGTTGATAATAATAATAACAATATTTATAATAATAATGATAACAATAATATTGTAATAATAATGAAAACAATAATATCTATAAGAAGAATGATATCAATAACCATAGATGTAATAATAAGGATATCAATAACCATAGATTTAATAATAATGATATCAATAACCATAGATATAATAATAATAATAATAATAATAATAATAATGATAGTAATAATAATAATAATAATGATAATAATGATAGTGATAAGAAATAATAATAATAATAATTAGTATTATTATTTATCAATCAATATAGCTTACACGGACGGAGACGAATAGCCGCATCCACCCTTCTTCGCTTCCATTCACAGGCGAGCCGCCAGGCAGGAGCTTGGCCCATCTCTAGCTCATTGCGACAGGTCTGGTCGATATACTCAAGCCACGACTTCTCCCACCCAGGATTGTCTCGTGAAGAGGCAACCTGATGGGCTGGGTCATCCAACAGGATGTAGCTGTTGGTTAGACACATGATCGTGCCAACTGTACCTCATTATCCGGTGTAGGGACTTGTTACAAGAGGCATCAAGATGAAGCTCCAAAGCACTAGACAGCATCCAGGTTTCAGTTCCTTAGAGCAAAACTGGCAGTAACAAGGTTTTGCATACATGTAGCTTGGTCCTTCTGCACAGATACTGGCATCCCCAAATATTCTTGTTGACTAAGTTCATGGCCTCTGCTGCTAAACCAATCATCTACTGACTTCCTGGTCTGACCGGGCTACCAAGTTATGAAGAGCTCTCTGTGATTTCCACGTTTTCTCCGTAAGCATATATCAAATGAACAGGTTTTCCTAACAGGCCCTCCATATTCTGGATTTTGATCCAGGAGACCTCTAGGCCCATTGCTAAATGCATCAAGAGGCACCACCAGTGATTCCAGATAGGATAGCAACATCGTGTGTGTGTGTGTGTGTGTGTGTGTGTGTGTGTATATGTATGTATATATATATATATATATATATATATATATATTTATATATATACACACACATATATATGTATGTATGTATGTATATATATATATATATATATATATATATATATATAGACAGACACATATATGTGTGTATGTGTGTGTGCGTATTTTCATATATATCCATACACATATATGCACTCACACGCACACGCGCGCACGCACGCGCACACGCACACATACACACACCAATATGTGTCTGTGTGTGTGTGTATGTGAGTGTGTAGTAGAGATTTTCTGTACTTTAAAACTAGCCAAGAATAAAATTATATATAGATAAATAACAAAATAATACCAGCACACGATAATTCTTTGAAGATAAATAAAAACGGTACAATAACGTCCCACTAGATACAGTTGTCAGGAGACCCCATCAGCACCAGTCCT
>NC_061831.1:31889130-31899130 GCF_019202785.1 Penaeus chinensis
ACACACTCACAGAAATGTGTGTGTATATATATATGTATATGTTGTAGTGTACGGCTGCGCACTCGCCGACTCTAAGGTCGATCTCGCCTGGACTGACATCGTCCTCGGGCGCACAGTGGTTGAGGCCACATGTCTGCCTTCTCTACCACGGAACAAAGGACGCGGGGAACTCTACGATGCTGCCATTTGATTCGGATGAGACGTCCCGGGCTCCGCTTCCACCGACGATGCGGGCGCACTCGCTGTGCACCCGCACGAGGCTAGTGCTTCACCCGCCATTTGCGCCTCGCCCACGTGACTCTAGTGCGACTTCATAAGCCGTGACCAAAGCCATACGAGCCGCCACGGACAGTGTTAAGAACTACTGTGAATATGGTTATAAAAATAACCAAAGAACCTATTTTCAACCACGTCTCGTTACTTGGATGGCGTTGAAGTCTCCGAGAAAAAAAAAAATAGATTTATTTATTTTCTAAGTCCAATACCGTAGAGAGTTGCAGCTCGAAATGCACAATTGTCACGCAAATTGTACATTACCAGTTTTCCTATGTATTCTTTCCTTTATTATTATTTTTAAAATATTCTATATCTTTGGCGACGCTTCCAAAGTGTCAATATAACCCCTGAAGAGAGTAATGGTTGTTACATATTTTGGCTGTTTGTTTTTCTCCCCCTCTCTCTTTTCATGATGGTTCGGGTCCTTTGGGTTGTTTGGACTATCGAACTATCGGGTTGGTCTTTCGAAGTTTTGCCTATCTTCTTCTTTTCGCGCCATGCTTATGGGGAAGACAGTTCGGTCCTGACTTCTATGCTGGACAGTGGTTCCGCTCTCGGTATTGTGCTCGCTTTGGATTTACTTCGTTTGGAATTACCTCGCTTGGGATTTACCTCGCTTCGCGCCAGGGTTGACGAATCCGTGTTTTGCAAGCTAAGTATTCTTATGGTTGTGTATGGAAGACACCTGGTCTCTGTTGGACTTTGGCGTGTATCATGCTGCTTTACTATTTGTAGGGTGCACTCTCTTACACGATAACCCAAAGCAGAACTTTGATTTCACAAATGATCAGAGCATAAAAGTCCCACTCACATAGAAGGGACACTGCTTGAGGATCCGTACCTCCAGTGTGCCATTTCCTAATTTACGCGGAGTTATTATTTAGTTTTTTTTTTTTTGTTGTTGTTTTTATGATTGGTTGTTTCTTTGTTTCTTTTTCCTTTTCCCCAGCTTGAGGATCCGTACCTCCTGGGAGAAAGATCTTCCACATTCTCGCCCGTATTTTTAGGGCCGTTTTAGCTTGTCTTTGCCGTTCTTTTGTTTATTTGTTTTATTTTGCCTTGGTCGATTCCTGCCTGACCTTGTGGGTGTTCAGGCAGTCTTCGTAATCTATGCCCTTGTGGTGTTTTATTTTTTGATTTTGCTTCCGACGCTAAATTGTTTCTTACACCACGTTTTCATTTCGTTACACAAGTGTTTTTATTCAGAGTTCTTCAGCACTATTCTTTTTATGTTAATCTCCATTCTGGGTTGGAGATTAACTTAGATTAGGGTTATAAGGATAAGTCCGATATGCGAAGCCCCGCCTGTGTCGACTAATGTCGACTCGCTAACGTGTGTCAGCTGGTGCTGACTCGGCTTTTGTCCTCACCCGCCGTGGTGCCCAGCCACAGCAGTAACCTCCAGGCGACAATTGCAACTTCTCGCGCCTGGGCGGGGCGCGAACCGCCGACCTCTCGGATGAGAAGCCGGCACGTTACCACTGTACTAGCCCGGTGGCTAGATTAGGGTTAGTGTATTTCTTTTCGTGCTAATACTCTGCTTAAAATTACTTACGGAGTTGGGACGCCAACTTAGGGGTAAATGTTCGTGAGTTATTTTTGTTTACATCTGGTGTTGATTTCCACGTGCATCACCCCCGCTGTGATTAAATTGGTGATGTACGCATCTATCAATTTCTCATGACTGAATTATTTGTAGACCTCCCTAAAGAGTGTAACCTGTTCAATAAATATCATACCGTCATAGAACTTTCACTTAGTCCCAGTCAGGAAAACAAATGACATCGATGTTAAGTTCTGGTTCTGACTAAAGCTGAATGCTTAAAGATCTTGGGCTTGGGTCTCCTAAACAGCACATTGCTGGTTACTCTATCTCGTAACCCTGAAAGGCTGTAAAAAGGCTAGATAAATCAGAGTATATTAAGCTGATATCCTAGAATAGATTATAGCTTTGCTACACCTGGGTTCCCACTGCCAGCAGGTGGATGCTCAACCCGAAGGGAAGAGGAAGAATTCTATGATCTTGCATTTTTCTTCCATACACGTCCACGCAGACGCTCAGCCTACGCTATCTCCCTTTTCACATTTACACACTTACACCTCCAACATTCAGCACACATATTCTGTATTTTCCTTCCACCCCTTCTCATACAACATTCACACCCCCATACACAACACACACGGTTCCCGAACCTACTAATCGGGTGGTGGCAGCGTGACGTAGGCCTGGAACCTTACATCTGTTCACTGCAGACGATCTTTTCCTGAATAATTTTTTTCATATTCTCGGTCGAGCCCGAACTCAACCAGACACATAAAAATTGGTCTACGCCCCGCTACATATGTATGTGTATATATATATGCGTATGTGTGTGTGTGTGTGTGTGTGTGTGTGTGTGTGTGTGTGTGTGTGTGTGTGCGCGCGTGTGAGTCGTGCGTGTGTGTATGTATTTATGTATGGGTGTACTGCGTGTATGTACAATGCGTAGGCAGACTGATAGAGATAATTAGTAAGTGACTGAATGTGTCAGAGAGAGAGAGTTAGAAACAGGGAGGGAGATAATGGAAAACACACACACACACACACACACACACACACACACACACACACACACACACACACACACACACACACACACACATTTATTTGTTTATTTACTCGAGTGTCGCGGCAGTTGTTCATTCCCCCAGGCGAGGGTCTCTTGCAAAGCTCCTTGGCTCTTTGTCCCCCTCTTCCCAGACCTTCTTTGATATTCCGTGAATATGAAATAGATGCTTACTTTTTCTTGCAGAATATTACTTGCAGGGAAGATCAGAGGCGAAATAGGGAGGAAAATGCGTGATGCAGCGGCGATCGGTAGCGTTGAGAGGGAAGGCTTAACGCCAGTGAGGAAAAACAGGTTATGAATACTTTGTGTAGAGCCTCTATGGCATGATGCCGTATATTAGAAAATATTTTTAGAGGAAAGCCATGTATGAATATATCTATATGTGATTACATAGTAGGTATAGATACAGCAGATGATAGTGGACCACACAAGCCCATTCCCATCCACTCTACCAGCTACTAATCCAACCAACAGGCCCAGCCACCCTTCTCCCTCCGAGAACAGTGATTGCACTAGCGAATGGTGTTGCTATAGATTGGGGGGAAAAAAAAAAATTGACTATCGTAAAGAATAGGCAGGGAAACGACGAAAGAGAAGAAACACCAAGAAAGGCAGGAGACGCAGAAAGATGGAAGTATTTCCGCCAAGCGCTATCTACACCCAGACTCGCAATGTATTACTAATGCTCTCGGATAACACGCAACGCGATATATAAATATAAGTATATTTAAAGTACATACACATATGCATGTATATACATACTGTATGTATGTATGTATGTATGTATGTATGTATGTATGTATGTATGTATATACGCACACATACACACACACATATATATTCATATATCGCAGGCCTCCGTCGGTCATGGTTGACCGTGGGTAGCACCCTAGTTGTCGTCTGACATGCAGTGGACGTGGCCTAGCCAACGGAGTCTGCGCTGTCTGAGCAGTGTTAACAAGCTGGGCACACCTGCGCGAGACAGGACTTCAGTGTTGTGTCAGGATGCAGCAGATGCTTCTCATGTGGAAGGTGTTCAGACGCCTTTCTTGTCTGGCGCACGTGGTCCATGTCTCGCTGCCGTATAGCAGTGTGCTGATGATACAGGCGTTGTACACTGCCATCTTGGTCTTCACTGTCAGCTTGGGGTTGGTCCACACACGTGTTGTGAGGCGCACAAGAGTTGTGGCTGCCTTCCCGATTCTCTTGTCGATCTCTGAGTCCAAGGAGAGGTCGGTGATGGTGGAGCCAAGGTAGGTGAACTGATGGACCGCACCAAGCTCATAGTCGTCGATGGTGATGACTGGTGGTGCTTTGGTACCTTGTCCCAGGACATTGGTCTTTTTCAGCCTGATGGTCAGACCAAAGTTTCCGCAGGCCTGGGAGAAGTGGTTCATCTGTGTCTGAAGTTCGCACTGGGTGTGGGTCGCTACTGCCACATCATCAGCAAATAGCATGTCTCTGATAAGGGCTTCATGTACTTTGGTCCAGTCTCTGAAGCGGGCGAAGTAGAACAGCCTGCCATCTGATCTTGTACACAGGTAGATCCCTTCTTTTTATGTGTCAAATGCGTGCTTCAGAAGTAGAGCGAAGAAGATCCCGAAGAGAGTCAATCAGTCAGTCAGTCAAGCTTTGCAGTTTGGGTGGGCGACCAATCTTTGGGAGGATTCTGAAGAGGCCTTCTCTGCTGATGACGTCGAACGCCTTGGTGAAATCGATGAAAGCGACATACAGGGGCATCACCTGTTTTTTGCACTTCTCCTGGAGCTGGCAGAGGAAGAAGACCATGTCTATCGTTGATCTTTCAGTACAGAAGCCGCACTGCAACTCTGGGTAGACACGTTCGGCAGGTTTCTGCAGATTTGCTGACATCAATGCAATGCTTTTTGCCACAGTGGAACCTCTTGGGCTGGAGCCTGATCTTGCAACACACCAAGGAGTGGTCTGTGTCACAGTCTGCGCTGTGGTAAGAGTGTGTGTGAAGAACGTTCTTAATGGTGGTTTGTCTGACCAGAATGAGATCCAGCTAGTACCAGTGCTTTGAGCATGGGTGTCTCCAGAAGACTGTGCTGGGGCTTGGTCTTGAATGAGTTGGCTATGCACAAATTGTGGTATGTGCATGGCTCGAGCAGTCTCTGGCCATTGTTGTTTAGCTTTCTGACGCCAAACTGACCAAGGCACAAGGGCCATAAGTCGTGATCAGCACCCACTCTGGCAGTTTTTCCTTGCTGGGCATGCTGCTGATGGTGGCTGCAAACTTGTCGTAAAACTCGTCCTTGGTGTCCGGTGTGGCAGAGAGTGTCGGGGTGTGCACGCTGACAAGGGTGACAGGGCCTGCCGTGGTGTTGAGGCAGAGTGAGGAGTCTCATGGAAACGTTGCTGCCTGGTTCTACCGGACTCAGCAGGCTGTTCTTGTTGGCGTAGTTCGTCGGAGCTCTTCCCCTGCCAGAAGAGCATGTAGTTATTTTCATCCCAATGATCCGTCGAAGAGACTTATTACAAAAGGCATCAAGACTTAGCGTCCAGGTTTCGCTTCCATAGAGCAAAATAGCAGTATCAAGGCCTTGAAGACTTGTAGCTTAGTCCTTCTGCAAAGGTATCGACATCTCCAAATGCTCTTGTTGATTGGGTCCATGGCTCCTCTGCCAGGCCAATCCGTCTACTGACTTCTTGGTCTGACAGCCCAGAGATATGGCCTATGCTACCAAGGTATGCAAAGCTTTCAATGAGTTCAACGTCTTCACCGCAAGCATGAATTAACTGAACTGGTTCCCCTAACAGGCCCCCAAAGTACTGAATCTTGGTCTTGGTCCAGGAGACCTCAGGCCTGTGTGTGTGTGTGTGTGTGTGTGTGTGTGTGTGTGTGTGTGTGTGTGTGTGTGTGTGTGTGTGTGTGTGTGTGTGTGTGTGTGCATATATACACATACATATATGTGTATATATATATATATATATATACATATACCTACTTATATATGTATATAGATAGATAGATAGATACATAGATAGATATGTTGTGTGTATATATAGATACAAATATATACTATATACATTATACATATATATATGTGTATATATATATGTATATATATATATATATATGTATATACGTATATATAAATATTTATATATATGTATATATATATGTATAAATATATGTATTTATATACGTACGTATGCGTACACACATATACATATATGGATATATGTGTATATATATGTATTCATATATGTGTGTATACAAATATGTATATATGTATGTATATATATATGTGTGTGTGTATATATATGTATGTGTGTGTGTTTGTGTGTAGATATGCATACATATATATATATATATATATATATATATATATATTAATATATATAGTATCAAGAGGTAGACTAACACAGTCGTGAAGATTTTCATGTTTATTAGACGTTTCGAAGGCACGTAATGAAATCATAAGAAAGAACACCATACAATGTCAACATATAAATGGAATAAAATTTAGATGTTTGTATTGTATGTCGTTTGTTTATGATTTCATTACGCCTATGTATATATTATCTAATCTTACAAATTCTTATTGAAGAACAAAAACATGTACTATCTCATGACTTAAGTTACTGTTTGCCACTCAATTAAAGTAACCTTTCACAAGTTGTATATGTATTTTGAAAAACTATGTAATAATATCACCACGATAGCCAACACCACTTCCATGAAATTCCCACGTCAGATTAAACAGGCACGTGATTCAGAGGCACTCCTGCCCCCTCGACAGACACTTAAGAATGACAAAACAATACTAATACCAAACCAAATATAGGTCGGGGTGTTGTCCTTTTAAACAAGTGTGACTATAAACAAAAGATGCAGCGATGGGTTCCCCATTAGGCCCTTCCTACGGTAATGCATTCCTTTGCTATCACGACCAGAACTGGCTTGAACAATGTCCGCCTGAATTTAAACCCGTACATTATCGTCGATACCTTTCTCCTTTTTAAACACCCCTCACACGTAAACATCTTTCTAAACTATCTCAATTCGACACACCCGAAAATTAGATGTATGTGTGAGACTCAGGAAAAGAGTCAATTACCATTTTTGGACACGCTAATGACCTATAAAACCGCATCTTTCATACAAGCATTTTCCGAAAGCCAACCTTCACTGGCCTCGGACTTCACTTCCTTAGCTACATTCCATATTTCTACAAAATTAACAGCATTAAAACTCTAATCACCCGAGCATATAATCTTTTCATGACGAAGTGATTTTTTAAAATAGTTCTTTACAACTAATGGGTACCCATTGTTCTTATTTGATAAAAGTACTAAAACTTGTTTGTTGACTTCTTTGTAAAATATCATCAAACCAACCCACTGCCCCTACTGTTAAAAAAGACCATAGACATGTTAAATTGCATTACATGGGTAGTTTAAGTTTTGAAATCGGGAAGAAACTAAAATCAATGTTACTAAATAATTACCCTCAAATTAAATTCACTTTTGTCGGTACGTGGGATCTACCTCACGATGGTTACGACACCGCATCCTAGAACACAAAGGCAAATCCTTCAGGTCTGGCCTTCCGCTGAGCAAACTATCATTTGCGGCAATAAGAGAGCATTCTCTACTCCACTCACGCCCTTTCCCTAACACAGGGTTTAGTATTCTATCTTCCTATTCTTGCCGCCCAGACCTTATCATCTCAGAATCCTTAGAGATACAGAAGATGAAACCCGAACTAAACAACACAATCACCGCAACAACCTTATTTACCCAGTAGGCCTTCCCTGTCACCAACACCCAAATAAATGTTATTTTATTCCATTTATGTATTTACATTGCATGTCATTTTTTTTATTATTATTATTTCATTACGTCTATGTAAATATTACTTAATTTTACGAATTTGTAATTTTTGTTCAGAACCCAGAATATGTGGTCTAGTTTTTTCCTTCGAAACGTCTAATAAACATGCAATTCTTCATGGCTGTGTTAGTCTACCTCTTCATACTTACGATACGACACCTGAGAGTGTATGTGTGTTTGTATATTTATATATACATATATATGTTCATATATATGTGTGTGTGCATGTGCACATAATATCTATCTAATAAAATTGTGTGTGTGTGTGTATAAGCACATGTGTGCATATGTGTGTATATGTATATGTGCGTGAGCGTGTGTGTTTGTGAAGAGATCAAATAGACAGACAAAACCATAAAAATAAATCACTTCAGCCCTATATAATTTTCTGATTTCGGACATTATTGAGACGATAGTTAGATCTGCAAGCAACGTGTGTGCTTGCATGTGTGGTAGAGACAGGACCAAGCGAGCAGAGATTTTTCCAGACACGCACTAAAATCCCCTTCTGAGTTCGATATAAAACAAAGGCATTTCCAATCGGCTTCGGTAATATTTACGTCCAATAGCATCCAAGTTGCCGTGCAGCTGGACACAATAGTTCTAAACTAAACTATTAGAAGTTAATTGCCAATAAATTTTGGTTTATGATATTTGAAATCTCGGCAGCAGTTGTTCCCGTGACTGATTCCTGTTGCAAAGTTAATTTGGAAAACAATTTCAAAGTCAATACGTTTGCAAGAATAATTCCCGAAGAAGGAAATCGCACTTTAAAGACTCTAAATTCCACATGGCGTGCCGTTTAATATGCATGAGTGAAAATACATTCGTAGAAGGAAAGCGCTTATGAAAATCACCACGGAAGGAAATTAGAAATGTTCACTGCAAAGCAGGCATAGGAAACCGAGTGTATTGACATATGTTTACAATACACACTCATCCACATACACATACATTCCCACGGTTATATGCGTGTATGTATACACACTCACACTCTTTTATATATATATATATATATATATATATATATATATATATATATGTATATGTATGAATGTGTGTATATATATATATATATATGCATGTATACAGTATATTTATATACACATATGTATATATATATATATATATATATATATATATTTATACATATACAATATATACAAATATACGTATATATGTACATATATATGTATTTATGTATGTATGTATATGATATATATATGAATGGTGAAAATACTCTACCGTATTAATACTATGGTAGAAAAAGCCACAATGTAAAACCTAAATCTAGTTTTACATTGTAGTTTTTTTCTACCATATATATATGTGTGTGTGTGTATATATATATATATATATATATATATATATATATATATACACATATGTATACATATAGATACATGCATATATACATATATATACATATATATACATATATATATATATAGAGAGAGAGATACAGACCGACAAACAGACAGACAGACAGAGAGACAGACAGCCAGAGAGAGATAGGGAGGGAGAGAAAAAAATAGATCATCACCATTATCATAATAATAATTATGATAATAATAATAACAATGATGATAATGATAATAGTAACAATGATAGTAACAATAATGGTAATTATAACAATAATATTAATGATAATAACAATAACAACAACAATAATAATAATAACAACAAAAATAATAACGATAATAATGATAACAATAACAATAATAATAATAATAACAATAACAATAATAATAATAACAAATAATATATATATATATATATATATATATGTATATATATATATATATGTATGTGTATGTTTATGTATGTATATATGCATATATACATATATATACATATATATAAATATATACATATACATATATACATATATATATATATATATATATATATATATATATATATATATTGACAGAGGGAGAGAAAGAGAGAGAGAGAGAGAATGAATGAAAGAGAGACAGAGAGAGAGAGACGGACAGGCAGAGAGAGAGAGAGAGAGAGAGAGATACAGAGAGAGACAGAGAAAGAGAGAGACAGAGATAAAGAGAGAGAGATACAGAGATAGAGAGAGAGAGAGATAAAGAGAGAGAGAGAGAGATAAAGAGAGAGAGACAGACAGAGACAGAGAGAGACACATCTAGGTCTGTTCTAGCTGACCTTTTCTTTCTGCTGTTCAGCCTCGCCATTAAGGAAAATATAAAAACTAATGTGCATAATGAACTTTAAATATTTAAAGC
>NC_061831.1:31909130-31914130 GCF_019202785.1 Penaeus chinensis
ATCTATCTTTCTAATTATCTGTATATCTATCTATCTATTTGTCTGTGTGTGTGTGTTTGTCTATCGATCTATCTATCTATTTATCTACATATATACATCTATATGTGTGTGTGTGTGTGTGTGTGTGTGTGTGTGTGTGTGTGTGTGTGTGTGTGTGTGTGTGTGTGTACATGTATATGTTTATGAATAAATGTATATGTACACACACACACACACACTCACACACACACTCACACACACACACACACACACACACACACACACACACACACACACACACACACACACACACACACACACACACACACGCATACACACATGCATGTATATATATATACACAAATATGTATATATATACATATATACCTATGATATATACATATAGATAAAGCTGTAGATATACATATACTTTATGTATATATAAATATGTACATATATATATATATATATATATATATATATATATATATATATATGTATATATATATATTTACATATATATTAAACACATAATATATATATATATATATATATATATATATATATATATAAATATATATATACATATATATATATATATACACAGTTACATAAAAAGAACTCATAAGCTGTTTCTCATGACTAATAAACTATAAAGGCTTTAATCTAGTTCCGAGGAAAATAAGAAATGCTTCACGTAACTCTGCAAATGAGGCCGCAGTTGCTAAGAAAAAAATATATTTTCGTGAAAATATGAATCTCAGGTTGAATTTTCAACAAAGCATACAACAATTCCAAGAACAGCATTTTCACTAGATAATCCAAAAGATTCATCATCATAAATATAGAATAATAACGTTGAAAAGGAGAAAACACACTACCGTGTTGATACTATGGTATAAAAACCCACACTGTAAAACTAGATTTAATTGAAAAAGAGACTACAGTTTCGGAATCCACCTGGATTCCGAAACTGTAGTCTCTTTTTCAATTAAATCTAGTTTTACAGTGTGGGTTTTTATACCAATAATAACGTTAATATATATACGATGATATTAGACACACACACACACGCACACACACACATTTGTATATACATATGTGTGTGTGTGTGTGTTTGAGTGTAATACAGAAGCAATCAGAGAGCACTCTCCAACTACTGATTTCAAAATCTTGACACAACAGATTTGACCTGATCATAACCGAATCTCTCCACATAAATAACAGACCCCGTGATCAATGGTACAACTATTACAACCAATATACCCATATACCATGTAAACAACCATCCAACTATTAAATGGTTAGTAACCTTATATATATATATATATATATATATATATATATACACATTTATTTATATATATACATATATATATATATATGCACACACATATATACACACATATTTTGCATACATATATATGTTTGTATCTGTGTGTTTGTGTGCGTGTGTGTGTGTGCGTGTGTGTGTGTGTGTTTGTGTTTGTGTGTGTGTGTGTGTATGTTTGTTTGTGTGTGTGTGTGTAAGTGTGTGCGTGTGTCTGTGTGTGTGTGTGTGTGTGTGTGCGTTAGTGTGTGTGTATGCGCGCTTGTGTGTGTGTGTGTGTGTGTGTGTGTGTGTGTGTGTGTAAATGTATATATATATATATATATATATATATATATATATATACATACGTATGAGAGAGAGAGATACATATATATTGGTTAAGTATAACCTAGATATACCGTAGATAAGATAGTGGGTTGAGAACCACCAACAATGATTACCTAAACAACTATTCCCGTTGGGAAGGATCGTTGGTCAGCCACCCCAGTACAAAGACCGAATCAATTGCATGATATCAACAGAGCGCCAGGAAGTTCGTCAAACACCGCATCGGTGATTCCACGAATATGAATACGGCAGATGTAGAATCTGTCTGACCGAAGTTTAGTCATACTAAACAAGGTCCTGGGTTCTTACCCGGCCGCCCTTCTCAGTCGACTCAGCTGTGAATGGACACTGGTAAGCTTGTTTCCCTACGAACATGTCCCCTACGTCGACATGGATATGGGACTTATATATATAAATATAAATATATATATATATATATATATACATATATATATATATATATGTGTGTGTGTGTGTGTATATATATAGGTATATATATGTGTGTGTGTGTATATACAAATGTATGTGTATATATATTATATATATAATGCGTAAATATATATCTTTATATCTATATATGTACATATAGTATGTATATATACATATATATGTATATATACGCTTCCCAACCTAGCCCCCTTCCCTACACATACACAAGAAAAAGCTAAAATAACGCCCCTGTTTATGTGTGTATGTATGTGTATATATATATATATATATATATATATATATATATATATATATATATATATATATATATATATACATATATACCCATATATATATTCATACATATACATATATATCCATATATATACATATATATACATATATATCCATATATATATATACATATATATACTATCTCTCTCTATATACACACACACATATATGTATACAATACAGATATAATCATTGTAACCAGCTACAGATATTTTGTCTTTAATCTCTCTTTGGGTTCTGTACAGTATATACACTGAAATCGATCATGCCTGTTTATTGTTTTGGATAGATTATTCTCTTTAGTATTAGAATATGACTACATTAGCTTTAAAAGGGACAACAGGACAAATTTCCAGTAGTTTGGGAGCTTGCTGACTTGTTACCTGTAACACTGTCCCTAGGCCTTCTGGTTTTATTTCTTATCATACAGTACATGCAAATCCACGCACTGCAACCACTAACTAAACCTAGCCCTTCTACTGTGCAAATTGAATCAAGACTACCTACTGAAGCACCATGGTTGCTTCAGTAGTAGAAAGGATCTGAGTCGGAAGGATTTTTCTGCTATTGAAGTTTATACCCAAAAACGCTTCTAAGCCAAAAGAAAAAAACAAGAAAAGTGGGTAATTCCGAAACTTCGGTTAAAAAAGTGAAAAGAAATCTTTGAACCCAATTGAAGAGAATAATGTGGAAGAAAGTCTGTCTCCTCTCCCAGACAGGATAGAATGCCTGTAAATATGGTTAAACAAGCCACTCAAAGTCATCCAAGTAACTGGCTAATATATGGAGGAATTATGGAGTCGAATGTAAGCCCTTTACAATCAGGGAAAAAATGTAAAATGAGATGGGATACCGTGCGTGCAGGCCAACTAAGGTGCCAAGATTAACCGTAAGCATGAGTAAGAAACGACTGGTCTGTGCAAAGGCTCGTAAGGAAGAGACATCAAAGGTAAATCTCACTCATATATTCCTTTTGACTACGTTCCTATTTGAATCAAACATAATTTAGCGAAATACATATGAATACATAGAAAAAAAAAATATGATGTTCCTATTTGGTTCAAAAGCGAGATCAGAAAAAAATCATGTTGGGGATGGAGTTCGAGAGGGTTTCATTTGAATGATTCAGGCATCTCATAACTTTTATTGTTAATTTTATTTGCAGGGTTTGTTTCTGTGATAAGTCTATGGTAGATATACTGATGGACAGACAATTTTTTTTTAGAAGAACCAACATAGAGGAGGACGAACCCGACTGCCAGACCCCACAAGCAAAACTCCCTAAAAAGGTGATGGTGTGGTCCGTGATCTCTGCCATGGGCACTGGAAGATTAGAGATTGTAAAAGGTAATTTAAATCAAGTTGGATACTGTGACATCATTGATAGACGTCTCCTGCCCCAACTGCATGAGTGGTTCCTAAATGATGACTGTAGTTTCATGCTTGATCTCTCTCCCTGCCACAAAGCCAAATTTTATAAAACCTATTTGGAGAATCAGGTATTAGAGTGTTTAATTGGCCTGAAAACAGTCCAGATTTAGTTCCTATAAAATGTTTATGAAATCACATGAAAGACGAAATAATACAAGTTGTATGTAAGGCTAAGGGTAGCTCTTCTGGTTACTGACATCATGTCTTTAATAATATACACAAATAATATTAGAAAATGATAAGTTACCTTCATTTTGGAATAGATATTCTACCAAAAAATTGTTAAAACCGCCGGTGGTCTCAATAATTACTGTGTATTTATGCATATGTAAATGTGTGTCTGTGTATGCGTGTGCGCCTGTGTGTGTGTGCGCGTGTGTGTGCGTAGAGACAGATAGTTTGATATATAGATATACACACACACACACATATACTTAAACACACACGAGCACACATGTACGCAAATATATACTGTATATATGTGTGTGTATACATATACATATGTATAAGTATAAATATGAAATATAAAATATACATATGTATACATACACACACACACACATATATGCGTGTATATATATATATATATAGATAGATAGATAGATAGATAGATAGATAGATATATATGCATATATATACATATATATGAATATATCCACACACACACATACACACACACACACACACACACATATTTATATATATATATATATATATATATATATATATATATGTATGTATATATATATATGTGTGTGTGTGTGTGTGTGTGTGTGTGTGTGTGTATATATACATATATATATATATATATATATATATATATTTTTTTTTTTTTTTTTTTATGTATATGTATATATTTAAATATATACATGCATATATATGTGTATATATATATATATATATATATATATATATATATATATATATATATATATGTATATAAATATATATATATATATGTATATATATATATATATATAAATATATATATATATATATATATATATATATATATATATATATATATATGTACATATATCCATGTATATGTACATATATACATATATTTATTCCCATTATTATCATATATATACATATATCTATATATATATATATATATATATATATATATATATATATATACGCTCAGCGAAAGAGACACCTGGATTTTGGAGGAAAGACAATTTATTTCGAAAAGTGATGGTGA
>NC_061831.1:31941630-31944130 GCF_019202785.1 Penaeus chinensis
TGTTGCTTTAACTATTATTATCATTTTCATTTTCATTTTTATTGTTATTATCATTATCATTATTATTATAGTCATTATTATCATTATTATTTTATTATTATTATCACTATTATTGTTATTATCATTAGTATTGTCATTATTATTATTATTATCATTATTATTATTATTATTATCATTATTATTATCATTATTATTGTTATTATCATTTTTTTTATTATTATTATTATCATTATTATTATTATTATTATTATTATTATTCCTACGCCCCTGAATATGTGTGTGTATGTATGAAAGTATATATATGTGTATGTATATGTATATGTATATATATATATATATATATATATATATATGTATGTATATATATATATATATGTGTGTATCTATATACATATTTAAATGTATATGTATATACATACTTATATGCATACATGCATATATATATATATATATATATATATATATATATATATATATATATATATGTATATGTATATATATGTATATATATATACATTTGTTTACATATATATATATATATATGCGTGTGTGTGTATATATATGTATATATATACATATATGTGTATATATACATATAAATGTATATTTATTTGTATATATATAACACTTGTGCATATATATACATAGAAATAAAGATAAAGAGACCTTCTATATATACATGAATCATATACACAACAACAAAGTAAACTAACAATCTATAACAACAAAATAACCAAAAAACAAAACAAAAGATAAGTGCAAATACAGGTGTGTTAGGAGCTGGACTAGTAATTGTGGACTCGTTAATGAGTCGGGCTAGAGTGGGTATTGTGCTCCGGTGGTAGCGGTCAGTGCGGCCCCTGATGGGCACCAGTTTGTTGCCGGCGCGTAGGTTCCGGCGAGGCGGCGGCGCGGTGGGGGATAGCAAGTCGCGGTGGCGTGGACAGCAACTTCAGGCCAAACTGCTGCAGGGAGATGGTGTAGTGAGTGGCGAGGAAGGTGAGGCCTAGGGTAGTCAAGGCGCTGTTGTAGCTGGTATAGAAAGAGCTGAGAATAATCTTGGCTGCCCTTTTCTGTGCCTTCTCGTGTTGAGGCAGCTGGGTGGCGGTGAGGGTGGGGGATCAGGCGGGGGAGGCGTAGGTCAACTTAGGCAGGATAAATAGCCTGTAGATATTCTGAAGCTCCGGAAATGGAACGCCAAGGGACTTGAAGCGACGCAGCATGTGAAGCCTGTACGAGGCAGACCTCGCCATGTCTCCGATGTGCTGCGTTCAGGAGAGCTTTTCGTCGATGGTGACGCTCGATGGTCGACTACGTCGAGTGGGTAGTCGTCCACCGTGAGGATGGGTGGGGGGTGGGGTTGGTGGAGAAGTTGAACTGCATCACGACCGACTTCGGGCGGTTGATAGTGACGTGATTTGCGGTGGTCCAGGAGAGGAAGTTGCCGAGGGTGCGCTGGATGGCGGAGTGGTCCGGGCAGGAACTGTCAGTGGCAGCGGCGATGTCATCCACGTATTTCCAGCAATGCTCGGTATCCAGGAGAGCATCGTTAATCATGACTCGAAAGCACTGGGGCCCCATTCTAGTCCCCTGGGGTGAGTGGCAGAAACTTGACTGGACAGTGGCTGGAAACGTGACCCTGCACGAACACGGCCTGTTGCCTGTTGGAGATAAAGTCTGCCAGCCAGGCGATGAGGCACTCCCTGATGCCTGTGGAAGCTGCTGCTTTTGAGATGACCGTATTGTGGTCCACCAGGTCGAAGACTTTCTTGAAATCTATGACAATAGAGGATTTGTGCTTCTCGAGGTGGGCGTGGACGAAGTCGAGGAAGCTGACGAGGCAGTGTGTAGAAGAGGAGGAGCGCATGTTAGCGAACTGCCGAGTTTCAACGCTGGGCGCAGATGTCATGGTAAGCCCAGTAGGCGACAAAGTTTTCACACAGCAGGCTGGGTAACGGAGTAATGGCGATGGGTCGTAGATCGCCAAATGAGGTGGGGCTTGGGGTTTTCCCGATGGCGGTGCCAAATGCGGTCTTCCATTGTGATGGGCACTTAGACTGTTGCAATGAGGCGTTTATTATGGAGGTAAGAGGAGTGGCAAGTTCCATTGCGAACTCCTTGATGAGGCGCACTGGTAGGTCAAGGAGGGTGGGGGCTCTCTTGACGCGGATTTTTTCCAGCTTCTGAAGCACCTGGAACTGGCTAACGGCAGGTAGACGTGGAGGCGGGTGGTGTCCCAGGGGGTTAGCTGCTGGCAAATCGAGGCGAAGTGGTCATTGAGAGCCTCTGCTGTTTCATCGGGGCTGAGGTTGCTGGTGCATGGGAACGTGCACGGGCAATTTGCAAGGTCGCATAGTTCCCGAACTTTCCCGTACTATTGGCTGGGCTGCAGGTGTTATAGGTTGTTATGGTAGAAGGTTTTCGTGGCTGGTTTTATTTTCCTGATGACTGTGTTGAGGAGTGATTTGAAGGCGGTGATGTGCGAGTGGAAGGCTTGATT
>NC_061831.1:31969130-31971630 GCF_019202785.1 Penaeus chinensis
GAACAGTAATAACAATAATAATGATAATAATAATAATAATAATAGTAATAAAAATAATAACAACGATAATAATATCAATAATAACAAAATGATGATGATGATGATTATGATGATAGTGATGATGATGATGAGGATGAGGATGAGGATGAGGATGAGGATGATGATAATGATAATGGCAATGAGAAGAATAACAACTACAACAATAATAATGACCTTAATTACAATAATTGTAATCTTAAAAATAATGATAGGCGAAGGGCAATGACTGTGAAAATATTAGTCATAATGAAAATTAATACGATAATGATAATAGTCATGGTAATGATAATAATAATGGTAATGATGACAATAATGATAATGATGATAACAACAATAATAATATTGTTACTGTTTTTAAAAAATATTATTAATAGTATTATAATTATTTTCGTATGTTTTTTAATGCGAAACTCAAAAGGCAGGGAGAGCAATATGACACAGGAGATTCTGGCCCGTGTACACGCTCTGATCGTGGTGACAATTCAACGAATGGTGCAAGGAAAACATCCTCTATATTACGAATATAATGTTCCACCAGCGCAACAAAAGGCTTTACACCTGGAAGAGGCAAACAGACCATACATGCATCAACAGGTGCTACAAAACGCATTCAAACATTGCAAACATGTGCCTGGTGCAGATTCCAACAGTGATCATATGTTACCTAAAGTTAGGATGTATTGCACCAAAGAAAGTAAAGCAGTCAAAACAGCTGCCAAGACGGAATTTGTAACTCATATACTCAATACTGACAATACCTTTTGAATCTGAGACAGAACAGTTGCAGTGCTGAAGAGAACTAGTCAATCCTTAAACAAATCATATCTGCTAATGCAGAAAAGAATGTTGCCGAAATAGAAGAGGTTAAAAGACATTTTAAATTCTGGACCTAATACAAAAGCGCAAACATCAAAGGCAATTATTTCAATATAACAACAAGGAAGCAAAAGAAAAATGGACTAATGATCAAAGCTCTTGAGTTAAAAGACCTCCAGAAAAGGGAAACGCAGATGAAGTACATGATTAAAGCCATGAACGAGAAAACGTGTAGGACTGTGAGCAGTGCTCTTAAAGGCATGGACGGGAAAGTGCTGTTTGAAAAAGAAGTTCAAGAGAGATGGCTCGGATATCTACAAGACGATAGCGAAAAAAAATAACGAAGGGAAAAGGCAGAATTACCTTGACAGCCCATTGTGAAATCAGAAATAGAAAGAGTATTATAACAGATGAAAGACAAAAAAACGCCTTTCAAGAGAGACGCCAATCGCTTGCAAAGAACTAGGTACCAACAAGCTACTTATAATCACAAACAAAATATATAACATAGGCATTATCCCAGCATAAATAGTATCGGTATCCCCGGAAAACTTCTTAAAGTCTACGTCTGGTCAACCCTCTTGTATGGATGCAAACCATTGACTACCAATGAGCAGACTCCGAAACTTCTTAAATCTGTAGAAATGTGGATTACAAACAATGATGAGCATGGCGAAAGAGCCGAGAGTGTTGATGGAAAGCATCAAGAAAAGACATACGCTCTGTGAGCCACATCCTACGAGTGTCCGGGCTGGAGGAATTACGTGCTGAGAGAGGGTTTCTGGAACGAAGGGACGAGGTCGGCCTCGGAGCACCTGGAGCGGCTGGAGGTTTCACAAAAACGGCCCATGTAGAATGATGAATACTATTATTATCACTTATTGTTATTAAATATTATAATTATCATCATCACCATCATCATCATCATTATTATTATCATTATCATTATTCCTATATCAACATCACTCTTATTATTACAGGTAATAATGATTTGAAAAAGACAAACACAATGATAAAAATGTAACGGAAATAGGAATGAAAGGACGAATAATAACAACAAAAACATCGATGTGAAAACAATAATGATAATAATCATGATAATAAGGATAGTGGTGTGGAAGAAGGTGTAGATGAGGATGAAGATAACAACAAAAATAACAATAATGATATAAGTAACAATATTAATGATGATAAAAGAATTGATATGAACAATTTTCATAGAAATTTAAAAGATATTAATATTATTAATAATAATCTAAAAATAATGATAATATTATTGATAATCTAAAAGATAATTGCAGTACTAATAACAGTAATAATATTGATAATTATTATTATTATTACTTATATAATGATGGTAAGGATAAGGATAATGTTGAAAATGGTAGTTATAGTATTAATAATAACAATAATGATGATGATGATTATGATAACAATATTGATATTGTTATTAATAATAATGATAATAATCATAATGATAAAAATAATAATTAAAATAATAATAATATTAATAATAACAAGAAGAAGAAGAAGAAGATGAGGAAGAAGAACAGTAATAATATAATAACAATAGTAGCAATAACAATAATAATAACAAACATCAATAATAATAACAATAATTATGATAATGATGATAATATTAATT
>NC_061831.1:31986630-31989130 GCF_019202785.1 Penaeus chinensis
ACATGCTTTGATATCATGATTACTCTTTGAACTTAACAAACACAATACATCATTTCAAACTTTCGTAGACTAAAGGCATGTGAAAATTAATTTACTGAATGGCATATAATACAATATTGTTGTTACCAGTACGTACCCTCTCAGTCCGAGGGCTAGAGGAAGTAGACTTATCCTTTTGGATTACAGCATTGACAAAGTCGTTATAATTAACATTCATATATATGTATATATA
Organism: Penaeus chinensis; assembly: GCF_019202785.1. NCBI lineage: Eukaryota > Metazoa > Arthropoda > Malacostraca > Decapoda > Penaeidae > Penaeus > Penaeus chinensis. The sequence continues at coordinate 31,986,863 of NC_061831.1, forward strand.
TATATATATATATATATATATATATATATATATATATATATGTATGTATAACACACACACACACACACACACACACACACACACACACACACACACACACACACACACACACACACATACATATATATACACACATATCTAGTTTTTGCTTTGTGGGGTTTTCTGCCATATATATATATATATATATATATATATATATATATATATATATATATATGCATGACTGCCGCGATAGTCCAGTGTTTAGCGCACTGGACTCCGACCCTCGTGGTCCCGAGTTCAGTTCCCCGTCGCGGCGGTCGTAAAAAATGCCTGCGCTCCGACTGCTATCTCGTGTCCGATCTCACGGCGAGAAACGACATATCGCCTTACGAGAGGTTAAACGCAGGTGTCGTTTGGGAAGAGAGATGGTGAACCGAAGAAGGAAGGGAACGGGAAACCACCTTTGTTAACTCCCTTGTACAACCATGAAATTAAACATGGTCGCCAACGTCAGGCTCTGATACGGTACAAAAAAAGTAATAAAAAAAAAAATATATATATATGTACATATATATATATATATATATATATATATATATATGTGTGTGTGTGTGTGTATATATATATGTATATGTATATACTGTACATGTGTATATATATATATATATATATATATATATACGTACAATGTATACACACACACACACACACACACACACACACACACACACACACACACACACATATATATATATATATATATATATATATATATATATATATATATATATATATATATATATATATGTATATATATACACACTCACACACACACACACACACACACACACACACACACACACACACACACATATATATATATATATATATATATATATATATATATATATATATATATATATAAATATATAAATATAAACATATATTTATAGCATACATGTATACATATATATAAACATATATATATACACATGTAAGCATGTATGCTATAAATATATGTATATATATACATATATATATATATATATATATATATATATATATATATATAGACATGAACAGTATATATAAATATACATGTATATGTATATATATATATATATATATATATATATATATATATATATATATATATATACACATATATGTATGCATGTATGTATGCTATAAATGTATGTATATATACGTATATATATACATATATAAATACATATATGTATGTATGTATAGTATATATATATATATATATATGTATGTATATATATATACATACATATGAAAGGAGAAAACACACTACCGTGTTGATACTATGGTATAAAAACCATAGTAGGTGAGGACAGACGAACGGAAACGAAGGGAGGTCAGATCAGGTCGGGAGGGTCGGGCGGACTGTGTGAAGGGTGGCCAGCATACGGGAGAAGGCGAAGGATGTGGGAAGCGAGGAGACTGTCAGCAGGAGAAAAGCCGCTGTTCAGGTTGAAATTGGGAAGCAGCTTAATTAGGGAAGATTCCACAAGTCTGCGGGCGTGGACGTCAGCGGAAGGAAAGATAATTCGCGCCGCTGACCAGTCCATCAGATGGCCTGTATTCCACTGGTGGCAAAAGAGAGCGTTGTTGTTGTGCCCCCTGGAAACAGCGTTCTTATGTTGAGACAGGCGCTTAGTGAGACTGGCGCCCGTCTCGCCAAAGTACTGTTTGTCACAGGAGGTACAAGGAATAGCATAGGTGCCCACCTTCGAGGAAGAGGGTGGGCTGGTGTGGACCAGGTTACGGCGGAGAGTGTTCACCTGGCGAAAGATCAGCCTGCAGTTGAGAGTGTGAAGAGGGCGGCGGAGAGAGTAGACCTCCTCAGTGTAGGGCAGGCTGAGGACGGGCAGCCGAGGAGTCTCTTTAAGGGGGGAGTCGTGGTAGAAGGTACGCCGTGCCCTGGATAACGCGGCGTCGAGAACATGACGAGGATAGCCCAGTTTGGAGAACGAACGACGCAGGAAGTCGATCTCTCCATCCAGGTATTGGGGGTCACAGATACGGAGGGCGCGGAGGAACAGCGAAGTGGCAACACCTCTCTTTACATGGAGGGGATGGTATGAGAAGAAGTGTATGTACATACCACTATGCATGGGCTTCCTGTATATGGAGAAAGAAAAATGGTCAGCAGAGCGATGGTCCACACCAGCCCACCCTCTTCCTCGAAGGTGGGCACCTATGCTATTCCTTGTACCTCCTGTGACAAACAGTATTTTGGCGAGACGGGCGCCAGTCTCA